>NC_056734.1:595389818-595652318 GCF_019279795.1 Protopterus annectens | reverse complement strand
TCCTATGAAAAACTTCTCTACTACCATCTCAACCTCTCCCTAAAGCAAACAGCAATCTACACTCATATACCCTCTTATAGTCATACTCATATAACATCCACTCCCAGTTACCTACTAACAAAATACCATAGATTCTCCCACATTAAACTCAACATACCCACTATAAAGAAAGTGAAATCACAAACTTACCTTAGGTATAATTCATTAACAAAACTAAAACATCCCTCCTTAAAAGATGGTGACATCCACCCCAACCCTGGCCCTGCCAATGCCACTATCCATTCAATCCATCCTAAACTTCATAACCCTCTCCTAATAGGACAACTAAATATCCAAAGCATTAATAATAAAATAACCCACCTCCATGCCATCCTAGATATATACTCCTTCGATATCCTCTGCCTCACTGAAACTTGGTTGAAACCAGAAACTAAAGATAATGTAATCATCCCCCAAGGCTATAACATACTTAGACAAGATCATACAAAATGGAAAGGGGGTGGAGTAGCAGTTCTATTTAAAGATGGACTTCATATCTCTACCCTACCTTATAATCCAACCCAGGATAGTAACCCAGAAGTTCTCATCTCCAAACTCCAAATCAATTCTTACAAATCCTTATACATTATCTGTATTTACTTACCACCAGGAAATAACATCTCTACAATAGAGGCCATATTAAACTGGGTGTCTTCTACTTATCCCCAAGAAACTATAATACTAGGTGACTTTAACATTGACTGGAAAGGTGTTAGTTCAGAAAATCCTACTTCTCATATTAACCTCCATTGCTTTAGCCAAACTATAACCTCTACAACCAGAATTAACAAACCAAGTAAAAAAGAGAGTATCTTAGACTGGATACTTATAAACAAACACCAACAATCGTATAAGGTAGGAACATTACCAGACAATGTAAGTGATCATTTTTTAACCTACATCATAAGAGAAAAGAATGATCTTCCCAACCTCCCCACCTTTAGGACAGCTCGTTCTACCAGACACTTTAACTTAGAATTATTTCAAATTGAACTTAATGCCTGTGACTGGAACCCTTTAAAAACCCTTCCACTTGAAAGGCTGTAAAGTATTTTAACTCTAAATTCCTATCTATCCTAGATACGCATGAACCTAAACGGTCCATCAGAATGAAGTCCAACCCAGTCCCATGGCTCTCTAATGAAACCAGACATCAAATCCTGCTTAGAAATAAAGCATGGGCTAAGTGGAGAGCAAACAGAAATATCTCTGATCAACTAAATTTTAAGCAACTGAGAAATAGTACAAAAAAGGCAATACTTACAGATAAAAAGAACTACTACTATAAACTGCAGTAAACACATCAACATAATCCTCAAACGTTTTGGGCTAGTATCAATAAACTCCTTTCCCCAGGCCACTCTCAAACACCTACCCCACTGGATGACAATCCAAATACCCCCCATCAAACTGCCAATACCTTTAACTCTTTCTTCACAGACACCATACAATCTCTAGCTAGACAACTTATCCCAGACAATTCAAGCCTTCCCACTACCCCATCAGGCTCTCTACCTACATTTAAACTACAACCCATCTCTACTACTCTCATCTATAAATTCATTCAAAACCTCAAGCCATGTAGTCCTTCTGCTGACCAACTACCATCACAATATCTCCAAAAAGCAGCCAAAGCAATTGCCCACCCTATATCTATCCTTATAAATAGAACAGTCAAAGAGGGCACCGTTCCAAGTATTTGGAAAATCTCCCACATTATTCCCCTACATAAAGGTGGGAACTCAAATGACTACTCAAACTACTGGCCTATAGCTCTCTTATCACCCCTAGCAAACATTTTAGAAAAATGCATTCACAAACAACTTTTACATCATCTTTTACAATATAATGTAATAGTAGACTGCCAACATGGCTTTAGGCCATCTCATAGTACCACTACTGCCCTTTTATCCTTTACAGATACCATTAATAGAAACCGCAATAAAAACATCGTTTCATCTGCACTCTTCTTCGACCTATCAAAAGCTTTCGACATGGTAAACCACACCCTCTTAATCAATATTCTTCAATCCCTTTCCTTTGACTCTCAAGCTGTTAAATGGTTCAGCTCCTACCTCAGCAACAGACAACAGGCAGTTCTCTGGGAAAATCAAATTTCATCTGTTCTGCCAGTCACCCTCGGAGTCCCTCAAGGCTCTATTCTTGGACCACTACTTTTCTCATTATTTATCAATGACCTCCACTTAGCAATTCCTCAAGCCACCTGCATTCAATATGCAGATGATTCAACGCTTGTATGCTCAGCAAACTCTCCATCTGAACTTTATTCGCTTACTCAAAAAGTTTTTAATACTGTAGAAACATGGTTTACAAAGTGCTGTCTCCTCCTTAATGCCAAAAAAAAAACAAACTCCTTCTCTTTTCCACCACTACCAAGTCCTCCCCCTTAGATTTCTCAGTCTCTTCCAATAATGGCACTGTCATATTCCCTGACTCTACTACTAAACTGTTAGAAATAACCATTGACAAATACCTTACCTTTGATCACCATATAAATAACACCATTAAAACAGTAAATAGAAAAATAGGCTCCTTATATAAAATAAAACCTTTCCTAACTCCAGCAGCCAGAACCAGAATTGCTCATTCCCATCTAATCTCTACTCTTCTGTATGCCTCACCTATTTATACCAACCTAAAGAAACATAATCTCAACAAACTAGCAACTTCCGACAACAACATCGCCAGATTTGCCACTGGTAATCCCTTTAGAACCCACCACTGTTTGAATCTTCGGCAACTAGACTGGCTTGAATTCCAAAACCAACTGACAATCTCCCAACTTACGATTGCCCACAAAATATTTTATCAACCCAACGCTACCCCCTATACTCTCCAATCTTCGTATCCCCTATAAAAATCTGAATTCCCTACGTTCTTCTAGCAAACTCCTCGCAACCATTATAAAATCTAACAACATGGCTGGTGACTCTCTGTTTACTAACTCAGCAGGAAAAAACTGGAACTTGCTACCTACTGAACAAACCCTAATCACATCCTTGCCTCTCTTTAAACAAAAACTTAAAAAACACCTCAAAATTCACTGGTTATGCCCCTGTAGCAACCCTGACTAACCACCCCTTCCACCCTCTCCCACCTCTGTACTTTATTTCACAATCCTTACAAACTTCAAAACTTTTAAATTCTTATACTTGCAAGTAAGTCTTGCACTGTTTCAAACTCTAATCTATATACTGCTGAATAATATTCTACTAGAAGTGAAAATTTCCTTATATATCTTACTGTGCTACATTCTATTGTTGATTTTCCAAGTATATATATTTTTTACTGATGCTTTTTCAAGTGTAAATACTTTTATTATGTTATAATTCTTGCTGTATTTTTTTTTATCAATCCTTTCTTTTAACATGTAATTACATTTTAATTTTTTTTCCTATCTTGTTGGAGCTTTTCTCCCCGGGCCTCTACTGAAAATGGAAATATATCCAGCTAGACCAGCCCGGTTAACAAATGTAAAATAAAATAAATATATATATATATATATATATATATATATATATATATATATATATATATATATGGTTTCACTTGAGAATCTCGAAAAACTGAAATACCGAATTTCAGTTATCCGAAATTCAAATCCCGAATCCTTACAAGCCCAAAACACCACAAGCGCGAAACTTAAAATCCCGAACATACACTACAAACACAACACACACATACACATACACACACTCTCCCCCCACAATCAAACATACATTCCTAAAATACAACTAAGTAGGGGGGCAAGCTCCCCTTCACCCCCATGTGGGGGGCTGCGCCCCCACACCCCCCTACTTATATATTCTAACTCCAAGACCGCACAATCCACACACAAAGGTAATGTTGGAAGAATTAGATAAGATGAATGTTATGCTCACTAACAATTTATTATTTGATTTAAAGTCTGTTCAGTATGAAAGGATTTTTGATAGGGTTGATGCCGATGTTAAAGTAAATTTGGAACTTAAAAACAAAAAATTACTTATGGACCAAAATGATTATTCTAAAAAACAAGTATATCTCCTACCCAATTGGTTTTTACACCCTAAGACTGAAGGTGGGAGGGGTACCAACAACTTGGAAAATGGGGATAACCCACATAATTACACACCTAACGATATACCAACTGATTTAGAACATGAGACCTATGAAAACACATCTGAACATTATGAGACAAACTTTCCCCCTCTTAGAAGGTCCGAACGGTTAGAAAATAAAACTCAACAAAAAACTTTTTTAGAAGGGAGCCACATACAAAGAAAAAACATCAGAGGAAATTACAGGGGGGGATATAGGATCAACACCAGCTACAGATAGAAAATCCTGAGGGAACTGATTCAAATGTTATTAAATATGAAGGCAAATGTGCCACCCTAGATGGATTTAAGATTTATAACTATACGGAAATGAATTTGAACAAAGTTTTCTTTTCTCTTTTTAGAAAAGGTTTTAAGTTCATACCTACTTTTAAGGTAGATACAGTGGATGCTATTACCAAATTAAGACTCTACACTAGAAATTTTAATTTTAAGGTGATTTTTAGAGACCAAGATAAGCAACTTAATGATGGTAACATCAAATTAGAAAAGAGGAGTTGTTATAATCCACCCCTGCACCCCCTAATTTCGGCTTTTGAGAAAGCATGTGAAAATGAAATTCAGAAAGAATTTAGAGAGTTAAACAATGTGAAGCATTTCAATTTTACCAAGGATGAATTCATTCTTTTTAACGAAGTTAGAAGTAACACCATGCTTAGAATAATGAAGCCTGATAAGGGGGGAGGGGTTGTATTGTTTTTTTTTTTTTTTTATTTTTATTTTAACATTTGTTGACCGGGAATGTCCGACTAGGTTCCACAGAGCCTGTTTTCAGCGGAGGCCCGGGGAGAAATGCTCCAGATGCATGCCTTTGGAATGTGGGAGGAAACCGGAGTACCCAGAGGAAACCCACGCGAACACATGGAGAACATGCAAATTCCACACAGAAGGCACCCCAGCCGAGAATCGAACCAGAGAACCTCTTGCTGTGAGGCAACAACGTTAACCGCTGCACCACTGGTTTAATACCATTGACTAAATAGACCAACTTACTCTTATGTTTTCAGACACAGATAAATATGAAACGATATCTAGAAACAAGGTTAATATAGCACACAGAAAAATACAGTTATTTTTGGAAGATTCCTTATTACAGAGGGTCATATCGTAAGATTTGTTTAATTTTTTGACCACTGACTACTCATTTGTGCCCAAGGCCTTCGGTATCCCCAAAGTACATAAATGTATTGACCAACCTCCATTTAGGGTGATCATTTCAGCTAAGAATAGTTCTACCCATACTTTAAGTACTTTTGTGGATAGAATATTGAAGAATTTTGTTGAGCCCATTGATTATTTACTCAAAGATTCATGGGATTATTTGGCCAAATTCAAAGGTGAATGGTATGACAACAATGTTATTTTTTCTACCATTGACATTGTCGATTTATTTACTTCCATCCCTCATAATGAAGGGTCAGAACTGTTTTATGAGGCTATTAGGGAGCTTACCCCTTTTTCAGACTCTATGGTTAATTTCCTTTTGGCCATTATGGAATATGTCCTAACCAACAATTTTTTCACCTTTGAAGGTGAGTTCTATAGACAAGTACAAGAGGTAGCAATGGGTGCTACATGCACCCCTATATATGCCAATATGGTACTCTATGCATGGGAAAAGAAGTATATTTTTACTAGTATAAATAAAGAATTTATGGATTATATGAACACGATTTGTCCTTATTTTAAATTTACAGCTAGGCATTCTAAGAATAGTATTGATTATTTGGATGTTGCATTATTTAAGGATGTTATAAGTAAAATGTTTGTTTCAAAAATCCATAGGAAGGAAACCTTTTCCAATAGTTATTTGGATTTTTAGAGTACCCACCCTATGCACACTAAAGAGAACATATTTAAGGGTCAGTTGGTTAGGGCAGGTAGAATGTGTTCCACAAGAGAGACATTTATGGAAGAACTAGTTAACATCAGGAAAATGTTTGAAATGAGGGGATATCCCCATAAACATCTAGACAACATAGTAGAAAAAAAAAAGATGGCTGCAGAATTAAATACAAACCCTTGTTAGGTAGTGGTGAAACAATACAAAAAACTGTAAACAGTGTTACAAGGAGTGGTGTTTACAACACAAGTATGGTCATAACCTTTGGGGTTGGGGAAAAAACACTCAGGAGTATTATACAAAGGAATTGGAACATTTTTAAGGGTAATGTTGACATTTCTACACTTTTGGGTCAATCACCAAATTTTATTTACAGAGCAGGAAAAAAAATTCAAAAATCTAATGGAGCAGATGGTTATACAGAGACCATTGGGGACAAAAGGAACAACTAGATGTGGAAATTGAAACCAATGCACCTTCATTTTAAACAAGGATATAGTACACATTAAAGGCCATCATAGAGGCATTTTTTTACAAAAAGGGAATTGCAACACCAAAGGGGTAATATACATTTCGGTGTGTCAGAAATGTGATAATTATTATGTGGGTAAAACCACTAGGAATTTTAGGACACACATTTATGAGCATGTATATGCTATTAGTAAGAACAACATGAAAAATGCACTTTACTGACACACCTTAGTTTTCCAGGGTGACACAATGTTTAAATTTGACATATTAGAAGTTGTACCACACAACCCAAGAGGAGGTTTGCTGGTTACTTCTAGTAGATTTGAGAGAATTTTATTGGATAATTAAATTAAATGCCTTGGAAGCACCAGGTTTAAATGATTATTTATCCCTGGTGCCTATGTTAAGGAAAAAGGCATTCATTTTATGAATTTTATGAATTTTATAAATTCTCTAACTTACTAATTCCATAATTCACTCATTCATGTTTATTTTTATCCAATTGTGGACATTTTGTAAAAAATATATACTTCAACTTAATGTATTTAAACATCTAATTGATTAATTGATTGAGTGTCTTGGTTTAAATAGGTTGATTCTATGTAAATGTGTATTTGGTTCTGAGGATGTCCCCTAAGTGTTGTACAGGGGGAGAAAGCGCTTAATCTGGTTCATTTGATTTTAGTTGATGGTATTCTATGAATAAAAGATTTTACAAAATCCTACAAGTGCACTTTCCTGCTGTGTGGAGCTTATGGTGTGTTTCCTGGCTTAGGACATCTGTTTTCATTTTCCTGGTACCTGTTCGATGTCCTTCACCAATGGTCTTTCTGGATTATTGGTATACATCAATATGTGTTCATACAAACTATCAAGTGGTAATACTGATGTAATGTAGTGGTACGTCCATGACACAGTACAGTCACACTTTAGCTGTACCTATGCAACAACTGAACTTCAGGCTGTACATTATCGCCAAATAAAATTATGTGTCTGAATTACGTGACATAGTGGATCTGTTAACAATGTCATACAACTCTACCTAGTTCATGTTATTAGATCAGTTGTACATCATATGCCTATAGTTTGTCAGTGGAAATGTATGGGTGAGGGCCCTGGCAACATATGTGGACACATTACAACTGAGGTAGATGTGGTTCATGCAGAACAGTTAATGACACAAATGCTGACAGTCACATAATGCTGTTGGGGAACACCTATATAATCCTTGGGAATAGCAACACAATGGTGCATACAATTAATTCACCAAGGTTGTAAGTGAATCTCAACATGTCATCTATTTGTCTGTATAATAGCATTACATGTGCATGAACTCAGGTGTATGCACCCATGTAATCAGTATGACATAATATTGCTGTATGTTAGAGAACATTTCCATATGTTAAGTATACACATGCATACCTGTGTCATACTGCCTCTGTCACTGTGAAGATTGCATGATATACTCCACTAGAAGAACACATGCCTTATGAAGGCAACAATATACATAGCATCATCCCATGTCAACAGTCCACAAGAGGCTTATTACTACAGCTGTTATAGAAGGAATATATAATCAAAGAGAAACAGCAGCCATTGATACAGTAGCTCAAATCATATGTTGGAATACACTGTTGTAGGGCTACAGTACATCCATACCTCAACATAGCATATGTGGATGACAACACCATTGACATGTGCAATGTTTGGAGGGTTATAGGACATTACTAGGCTATCAGCCAAGATCACATACAATCCTAGCCATTATTATACAATTTAAACACAAATCACCATAGCTATATGATAGAAGACAGTAGGGGTATGTGCATATGTGTGCATGTGTTTGATTTAATACAGAGTGCTTCTGTCCACATGTGATGTGCACCACCCTGACAGCATTAGCAATCACACATCCAGTGGTCTGAAGATGGCTTCCAGAGGGTCATGAAGGGGCTCTGCTTCACAATGTGTGCATGTGTCTTTGAGATGATGACATCCTCAGTGTTCCACAGAAAATATGTTATGTGGTCAGAGGGAAAAAGGGATATTGGATTCAGGGGAGCTATGTAAAAGGTTCTCCTGAGTGGGAGTCATATGAAAGAAAATTCAAGACATCATTCAATTGCCATAATATACCACTAAACACATACAAGTTGACTGAAGTCAGATTCAAATACCCCACCTCTGTAAGTAAAGCAGCTGTATTCATTACAACATAAGACTAGCACCACCACATACATCTGACATGGATTTTTGCAGTGTCAGAGTGAAGTTTATGGGGGATGACATCATCAGTGTATGCTGAGATTAAGATGTTTGTGTAGACATGTCTGACATAGCTGGAGACACATCCTGATGTAAAATTGCCTCCAGCCTTGTAGCTGAATGAACACACACAAGTTGACTGTTATGAGATTAGAACCCTTTTATATATATATATATATATATATATATATATATATATATATATATATATATATATATACAAACTGCAGAACACAGTACTTAATGCTAGCACTAATGCAGAAGTTTGATTTCAACACTGTCATAGTGCACTTTATAGAGGATGACATCATTAGTGTATGCGGAGAAGAACATATTGGGAGGAATGTCTGATTTAGATGTGGACTCAAATCCTGGTGTAAAATTGTCTCTAGTCTGAGAGTTGAAGGAAGACACACACACACACACACACACACACACACATACACACACACATACACACGTTATCTGTTGTGAGATTAGAACTATACATACCTAATTTCTCAAGCTGCACAGTACAGTACTTAACTGTAGCACCACTTCAGAAGTTGTTTTTTATCATTGTCAGAGTGTATGTTATAGAGGAAGACATCATCAATGCATGCAGAGAAGAACATGTTGGGAAAAGTGTCTAACATAGATGCAGACTCACATCCTTGTGTAAGATTGTCTCCAGATGAGGAGATACACCAACACACTCACATTGACTTTTGTGAGATTAGAACCCCTAATTGTCTAGTTATACAAGGTGCAGTACGCAGTACTTAATACTAGCACCACTGCACCAGTCTGTTTTTGATGGTGTCAGAGTACACTTTATACAGGATGGCATCATCAATGTATGCACAGAAGGACATGTTGGGTAGTTTGGTGACCTTGTTCCTCAGACATATATTTAGACCCAGGGCTTATAGTTCTCTAACAAAGGGATACCATCAACCCTCTATCTTGCTACCAGGATTTTTCCTTGGACTTTCACATACTAGTGCATGAAACTCTTATTTGACTATCAAAAGCTAGTGCAAGTACTTTCTTTAATTCATCTTTATTGCAAACCCATCCTATACTATTTTTCTCTATTCCAAACTTATCTGGTTAGTGTCTACACTGATACTGATAGTTTTTAATCTACAGGCTCATTCTTGCTGTCGCTTTGCTAGCTCCAGTTGTTGCCCTCTCCTTTTGATCTCGCTGTGCTCGGGGTCACTCTGCTCCCCTACCCTTTCCATTCCCACCCACCCCAGGATCAATTTCCTTTATTCCTACACAGGCTCCTCCCCTTCTCCCTATCCTCCAATTATCACTCCACTAAACACTTTTCAATCTCACTTCATCCATTATCTCATCAAATGATGTATCCACACTCAACACCATTTCTTCTCTTACCCTTCTACAATTAACTTCCATCCACACAATACACCACATTTTAAAAACTTTACCTATCATCTCAACCGTAAGTCCATCTACCCCCAGCTACCACCTAATTCACCCAGGGTTTATTGCATTATACAACCACTCTGCTACCAGATTTAAACTAGTAACTGAAACAAATACAAAATTTAGCCCAACAACTCTATACAAACATCCCATACTTAAAAGAATACTACAACCACTAACCTATGTCTCAGTAAAGCAAAACTTCCTCTATGCAGGGATATCCACTCCAACTCCAAACCAACCCTAAATCCCACAACCCAACAAACCAATAAATCTCTCACCATAGCAACCATTAACCTGCAAAGTATCAGGAATACAATTCTAGACTTCCATGCCTGGATTTCACACAGTAGGCCAGATATAATAAGTCATTTCACATTAGTACCATATATCAGCCCCACCCCACAATTTGCATCTGATAAAACTGTTGTAGATTTACTAGAACTGAATACCAGCAAAAATATCTAAGCAATAATATACCGATCCTTGAACAAATACTTGCCTGGACTTCAAAAACTTTTACCAGTGAGACAATTATCCTTGGAGATGTCAACATAGATTGGACAGAAGTCACAAAAAATCACCCCTCACTAAATATAAATCTAGTCAATTATATCCAGCTTATCAACGAAGTAATTAGACCCAACAAAACAACAACTAATAGTCCCATCATAGACTGGATACTTGTCTCAAACCCAAGCAAAATAGCTTCAGCAGGGACTCTACCTCAAACCATAAGTGATCACCTTCTAGCATACATAATACATAAATCCACCATAGCCACCAGCCAACACTATTAGAGACTAACTAGAAATATCTCCAGTTTCAAGCAAACAACTCTAAATGACACCCTGGCACAAGTAAACTGGAGCATTCTCAAAGTTCTCTCACTAGATGAAGCTGTTGAATTATTTAATTCAATCTTTTTCGATATCCTAAACAATCTCGCCCCCATACAGAAAAATAATTAAAAACAACAATGCTACATAGCTTACTCATCCCACAAAATAACTGATTTCTAAAAGAGACAAATTTTGGAAGCTTTGCAAAAAAACAACCCCCTATACCTCCTACAATTCAAATAACTTCATAATCAAGCAAAACGTGCAGTAGTAAAAGACAAAAAACAATTCTATCTAACCACAAATGCCATAAACAAAACCATAAGAAATTCTGGAATAAAATCTTAACCCTACTTAACCCAGGATCCAATAACAACACCTGTCCTGACCCAGACAAATCCCCCACAGAAACCGCCAAAATATTCATCTCACATTTTATAGACTCCATTGCTAGAAATTTCCCTCAAATAAATATCACAGCACACTCACCAAATATAAACCCCACATCAAACTTCACCTTCTCCCCCATCCCAACCTCAACTACCTTGAAACTACTCCTTAAATTCAAACCATGTACTAATGCACCTGATAACCTACCCCCAACATACCTACAGATGTCAACAAGGTTTATAGCTTATCCAGTTAGCATACTTATTAATAGTTTTCTCCAAGAACAGCAAGTACCCACTATTTGGAAAAAAATATATATTCTCCTACTACATAAAGGTGGCCAAAACATAGATTTCTCCAATTTCTGACCCACAACAATCCTTTCTCCTCTATCCAAAATTCTAGAAAAATGTGTCCACAATCAACTCCTAAAGCACCTCCTAGACAATAAAATCTCATCCCCCATCCAACATGGGTTCAGGCCTGGACACAGTACCACCACTGCCCTTATATCATTCTTGGACACTGTAAACTGTGCAAGACACACAGGACAAATTGTGTCTTCTGTATTCCTCGACCCGTCAAAGGCACTTGATACCATCTCACATCCCCTACTACTCACTAAACTATCTAACCTAGGAATCTTACCCCCACCTTTGATTGGTTCTCTAACTACCTTACAAATAAACAACAGGCAAAAAAAGTTGTGGTGTATTCAACATGAGGATTGGGAAAATGACTGGTCATTAAGAAATTGAATGGAATGAAACTAGGATTCTTACTTTTTCCCTTCTTTTGGGCACTGAACTCAGATCTAGCTGTGTTGGATAAGAAGTACTGCAATACTCATTATGTAATTAAAAAATCAAATAAACCAATCCAGTGGTCTGAGTGCCAAAGATAAAAACTAGTAAACCTAAAATAAGGCACATATGGAGCTCAGCAAACCGGACAACTGCTTTAATGAACAAGCACAAAAACAATCCACAGCAAGCTAAACCACAGCAGCACAGCAAACGAAATTGCAGAGCACAAGCAACAGCACAATAACGTTGTAAAGTTAATCCACATACGTTTTTGTCACAGTAACTTCATCAGATACCTAACCTCTCTTCCTTTGATGAATAAATAAACTAATCTAATTAAAATGAACCAATGAGTGATCAAATTCAATTACACATGCAAAATGCATTGAAACACATGAACCTTAAAGGTGAATGAATCTAAAAGTTAAAACCAAAAGTATAATGAAATAACACCATCTTGTGCAAATTAAATTAAATGCATGTCCTTTTTGTTAAAAAATAAATACATATATTATTATTAAAATAAACCATAAAATGCTTGCATATATAATATTATTTAAAAATATAAATATAAATATTATTATAATAACATACTATAACTTAGCAGATCTCAATTTCAGCACAGGTTTCAAGGGTAACATTTCATTTAAACCAGGGGCAGAACTTGCATCAAGAATAATTTGCAGTATAGCTCCCAATATTCCAACCGAGTCTCCCAAGGCACTCCCCTGGGTTCTCGTGGGACTACTTCTATGACAAAAAACTGAAATTTAGCTTTGCCACAATTATTTTGATGTTTAAACAGAGCATTATTATCTTTTCTTTTCCTTATCTCATATAAATGCTCGTAAATTCTCTGCCTCAATTTCCTCTCGGTCTTGCCGACGTAAAAAGAGTCATAGATTTCACATGTAGCAATATAAATCACACCTGTGGTATTACAGTTGGCAAAACCTTGAGTAGTAATATACTTGTTCCTCTTTTTCAAAAAAATAGAATCACCTCCCTTGATGTTACTGCAATATGTGCAATGCCTGCATTTTCGTGTCCCTTTTTTGTTATTATTATTAGTGGGGTTAAAGAAGTTTGTCCCTTCCAATATATTCTTGATGTTGCGTCCCTTCCTATGTACACATTTAAATGGATTTTCAAAGATATGATTTAAGTCAGACAAACTAGCAAATGTTTTCCATTCTTTACTAAGAATACTTCTCACCAGATTACTCTCACCGTCAAAAGTGGTAAACATGGCAAAATGAAAACCTTTTTCTAAAGTTGTAGCAATAGCAGAGTTTGCCTCAATATTTTGTACTTCCAATGTAGGTAGGGGTACACCCACAATTGGAGCAAATCTTCCAATTCTTCCTTCCTTAACCTCTACAATAACTGACGTTAGGAGATCTATTGAGTATCCCCTTGCTCCAAACATACTTATAATAGATTCACATTCAGTATTAAAATCCTGATCATCTGATGTCATCCTACTGGCTCTCACCAACTGACCTTTAACTATTGCTCTTTTTTGAAAATGTGGGTGAGAGCTTGTATAATGCAAGTAAGCATTAGAAAATGTATATTTTCTAAAGATTTTTGATTTAAAACCTTCCCCCATTCTCTGTATATTTACATCTAAAAAACACAATTCAACTTCATCTACTTTATAGGTGAATTTTAAAAAATTTGTTGTATTTGAAATATAATCAAATAATTCCATGAATTTTTCCAGGGTATTGTTCCAAAAAAGACAAACATCATCCAGGAAGCTCCCATAGTAGTTCCAGTATTGTTTAAAATTTGAATTGTGAACAAATTTTTCTTCCCAATACAATAAAATGATGTTGGCTTATGTAGGTGCACAGTGGGCTCCCATAGCTACGCCTTTAGATTGAAATATTCCCCTTGGAAGAATATAAAAGCATTGTTTAAAATCAATTCCATTAAAACAAGGCATGTACGAAATACCTTAAAAGAAATATTATTCTTGCTTCCCAAAAACTCTTTAAACCAAACTAAACCTATCTCGTGAGGAATACACATAAAAAGGTCCACAACATCCAAAGTGATAAAGCTAGAGGTGTCAACCTGATTAAAATTATTAATATGCCTTGAAAAATCCCAAGAATCCTTTAACACATTAGGATGTTCCATCACCACATTCTTGAGATGTACATCTACATATTTTGCCAGTGAAGCAGGAATAGAACCCTCCGCAGATACAATAGGTCTGAGAGGAGGATTTTTGTGGACCTTTGGTATACCAAAAATACAAGGCACTTTGGGTTGTTCAACGTGTAAATAATTATATGTTTCCAGGTCAATAAGCCCCTCTAAAACTAAATCATTCAAACACAGGGAAAGTTTTTTATAAGCAATATGAATTTCATTCATAGACACTCTCTCATAGGTATATTGGTCATTTAACAAATCAAACATTTTTACCTCATAATTAATATGATCCATAAAAACCACCCTATCCCCTTATCAGGCTTCATGATTCTAAGATTTTTATTTTCTCTACATAAACTGAGTGTGTGCATTTCTTCCGTAGAAAGGTTTGGACTAACCTTGTTGTACTTAAGTTTATCTCCTAGCTCCTTTTCAACCAAAACCTCAAAATTCCTAAGCTAGGGGTGAAGGGGTGGATTAAACGTACTCTTCTTTGTTAAAACAGTGGTATTTTTTCTTATATTACCATTAAAAAATACCTCTAAATTTTCCTGCCTAATAAAAAGTTTAAAATCCACTAATAAATTCACTATGTTAGCCTTAACATTAGGAATAAAAGTAAAACCTTTAGTAAATATAAATAAGTTGAAATGACCCTTAGTAATGGGAATAAGGGAGGGTATAATTAAAAATGTGAAAACCATTGTAACTAAACATACATTTATTAATCACTATTTCATCTGAAGGAATTACCTCCATGGTGCCTTTCAACCCCTCTGGTTCTGCTAACCATACCTGTCGTCTACTGGGTCCTTGTTCTTGAGTCTCTCTGATCTCCTTGGGGAGGGAAACTCTAAAGGGTCATGTATGTCATAACTATTAAACTGAGTTTCAGCTGCTAATTTGTCATACCCCATGTCTCTTTCACCTCTATACTCATGTGGTCTGTTATGAAAATTGCCCCATGTATTCTTTGGTTTAGGGTATTGTGTATTATTTTTGTACTCCTTTACGTCCCTTTCCACCTCTCTAAATTTTCTCTCATAAATCCTAGTACATTTTACTTCTACATCTTTCAACATTTCATGATATTTAACTCTTTCACACTCAATGCCAAACATTAAATCAGTGACAATCTTATTGTTAATAATTTCAATCTGAGAAAACATTTTATCCATTTCCAACTCATTGTTTCTAATTATAGCCTTCATAATTTCAAACCCACATTTATCAAATGCACAAATAAGGTCCTTATGAAAATCCAAGTTCTCCACAACATTGTTGGGGTATTTACACACCCATAGACCTTTAGGAATAATGTTCATTTGCAAACAATGTTTACGATACATGTTGTCCATTTCCAATGCTTTAAACTTGAAAAGCATATTATCCAAATCCAAAATTAAAGTGGTGTAGCTGCCACTATAATTATTGTGTTGAGGTATAGGCATCTGTTTAAAATCAAGTTTAAAATCAAGAATATCTTTAAATTGAACAGTACCTGTAGTGTTTTGATGTAAAACACCCGCCAAAGTTGCAATACTTCCATTGCTTCCATTCACAGGTTTCAAAACTGAAGTTCCAGATGAATTTGCTAGTAAAGAAATATTAGGAAAAACATCCAAACTTTTACAATGAGGCTGGACACCCTGCCCAAGCTGTGAATTCAAGGGAAGGGAGCTTATTTTGACAATTGTAAGGAATGGCTACTACAGCGGACCTCTTTGAGGAGCCTTTGGATGCTGATAAGTACATTGAACACTTGGCATGGTGAACCCCTGGTGGAAGCTCCAAAGGAGGGGCAGAAGAATTTGACTCAAGAAGACTTCTGGAAGAATTTGTTCTTCACATTGATGATGATGTTGGATGACAGAATACAAAAGACAGTAAAAAAAACTAGAACAACAGTGCCAGAGAGAAGCCAAGGAATTTGCCAAAAAAGTTCAGGATTTACAAAAGAGTAATCAGGTTGCCTTCCAACATTTTTAGGAACTGGATGAGCACATCAGCTATGTTGCAACAAAGGTCTGTCACCTTGGTGACCAACTGGAGGGAGTAAACATACCACAGCAATGGGGTGTAGAGGCTCAGAAGCAGATGAAGTACTTCAATGAGTTTCTGGATGGAGAGCTAAAGTCTGATGTTTTTACAAATCCTGAAAAGACTAAAGAGGCAACTAACATTATTCAGAAATTGCACCTGATTGCTCAGGACTTGCCTTTTGACTGGTTTGCCAAAGGCAAGTCCAAAATTGCAAGTAAATATCACAAATTAGAGTGCAATTTGATTCAGGAATTCACTAGTGCCCAAAAGAAGGGAGAGAGATCTCAAATGCGAGAAGCAACAGCAGTTTTACTTCATTATAAGGGCTATTCTCATTGTATTGATGTATATATAAAGCAGTGCTAAGAGGGTGCCTTCTTGAGAGATGATATATTTGAAGATGCTGCTATCCTCTGCCAGCATGTGAACAAACAGGTTGGAGAAATATTCAATAGTCCAGAGACTGTGATGGCCAGATTTATACAAAATATATTTGAAATGAAATTTCAGACTCAAATAAAGGAATGCTTAGAAGATAGCAGAAGATCAGAAACAGAGCAGTACTTGAAAAATCTGTATGATCTTTACTCCAGGATGACAAATTTATCAGGCAAACTGATGGAGTTGAACCTTGGCACAGACAAACAGACTTCTGTCGAAACTCATTAAATCCATTTTTATAACTTACTTGGAAAGTTACATTGAAATTGAAACTGGTTACTTGAAAAACAGGTGTGGAAGTGTACTACATCGATATTATGACTCCAAAAATCATCAAAACCAACCTGCTGGTACAGGAGGTATCCAAGACCTGAAGGAAAGAATTCAACAGTGAACAAATTTGCCGTTTGGCCCCAGTATTGACACCCATCATGAGACTTTCTTGTCTCAAGAGGTGGTAGTCAACCTTTTGCAAGAAGCATGACAGGATTTTGAGAGGTATCAGAGGTTATCAGATCCTTCTGATTTGCCAAAGAATTATTTCCAGATATTCAGTATTCTGGAGGAATATTTGTTTGTTGAACATATTGGAAATTGGACTTTCTGCAATTCCTTCAGCTGATTCTAGAAATGTAAATCTTTACTTCTTCGATGTTGTGCAGCAAGCCAATATAATTTTTCATCTCTCTGATAAACAGTTTGATCATTTAATGCCATTGATAAGTTTGTCTCCTAAACTTGCAGAATGTCTGCAAAAAAAAAGAAAGAAATCATAGAACAGATGGAGGTAAAACTGGATACTGGGATTGCCAGGACTCTGAATTGTATAATTGGTCAGATGAAACAGATATTGGCTGCATAGCAAATTTAGACTGATTTTAAGCCTGAAGATGAGAACAATGTCCTGATTCAGTACACCAATGCGTGTGTCAAAATATGTGGCAACATCAGAAAACAAGTGGAAAAAATTAGAAATTCCATGGATGGGAAGAATGTGGACATGGTTCTAACAGAATTCGGAGTCTGATTTAATTGATTTATTTATGAACATCTTCAGCAATATTCTTATAGTTCTATGGGTGGCATGTTTGCTATCAGTGATGTGACAGAATACAGGAAATGTAGCAAAGAATTTAAGATCCAACTGGTTTTACAACTTTTTGACACACTCCATGTACTATGCAATCTTTTGGTTGTTGCACCTGACAACTTAAAGTGTGTATGCTCAGGAGAACAGCTCACGAACCTTGGCAAGAACATATTTCATGCATTTTTTCAGTTACATGCAGATTATAGATCATCATGTCTTGGGCGACACTTTAGCTGAGTCTAACAGAATCCATTCTGTAATTACAAGGCATTGGCAAAGAGAAAGCACAGAGAGTAACTTCCTTGTTTTTCATGATGCTGTGGTTGCTATAGCTTTTATGGAATATAAATGACTGCTTATAGGGAAATGCAGCCACAGCAGAGCTACATTTTGTGTAATAAACTGAGGTTGAAACAGTTGTAAATAACATTATTTTGCACAGACTTTTATGTTATGATATTAATTTTTTCTAGCATTAAATCTGAGCTAATCTACTACACAGTGCAGATTATTACATTGGTTTGGATTTGCTAATATGGGATATTTTAGGAAGGCTGGTTAAGCATTTAAAAGTTGCTGTTTAATGTGATCTCAGAAGTCAGATCCAGTTTATGGAATTTAAAAAAGTTCATTTTATTCAATAACATTGGATGGCTCAGTTGTGCAGTGATAGTGTTGTCACATCACAGCAAGAGGTTCCCCAGTTCGATTCTCGGCTGGAGTCCCTTCTGTGCAGAGTCTGCATGTCCTCCCTGCATTCATGTGGGTTTCCTTTGGGTGCTCTAGTTTCCTTCCACATTACAAAGACATGCAGCTCGGGCATTTCTCCCTGGGTCTCTGCTTAAAATTGGCTTTGTTCCAAGTCAGCCTTTCCTGGTTGACAATTGTCAAATAAAAAAATAAATAAAATGGAACCAGTACTTCTCACCTTATATCACGATATCAACAGGAGTTCCCCAAGGCTATATACTTGGGCCCTCTCCTTCTCAGCATATTTGTTAATGCCTTCCACTCTTCCTTGTCCTATACCTCACTTATTCAATACGCAGATGATTCCACCATCATCTGCTCTGCCTACTCCACCAGTGAATTCCAAAAACTAGCTATAAAATTGATTTCACATCCACAGAAACATGGATGGCCAATAATTACCTAGCCCTAAATGCTAATAAAACCAAACTCCTTCTATTCACCCCTAAAAGATCCACCCCCATAAACAGGTCAGAACTTACTTTTCAGTCTCAGAACAGCACTGTCATCAAAGTAGCACCCCACACTAAACTTCTGGGAGTTACTATCAATGAAAGTCTCTCCTTTGACCTTCATATCCTAAACATCAGAAAGACCCACCAAAAGTTTGATCTGCTTTACAGACACATAACTTACTTGAACCACTCAGCCAAAAAACCCTAACATCCTCCTTTCTTTTACCATCTCTACTATATGATGTCCACCTACTCACAGGCATTCAACTCTTTCTAAAAAATAAACTCAAATCTTGTTACAATAAAGTAGCAAAGTTTGCCAACAATGCCACACGTACTTCCCATCACTGTATATCCCTTCAAAAACTCAATTGGCTTGAACTATCTCACTTCCTAACTTACCTATAACTCACCACTCCACATAAAATCACAATTAAACCAGAAGATTGCCCATTCCTAGCCTTTCTAATGTCCCCCTACACCCCGCTAGATACCTCAGATCAGGAACTAAATGTCTTCTAAAGGGAGAATTACCCAACCTTACAGCTGGCTGAGCTCTTTACTCTGTTGCTATAGGCAATGTGTTGAATTCCTTACCCACCACAATCAGAACAACATCTAACCACATCATTTTCAAGCAGTCTCTGCAAGAGTACCTCTCCAAGCTATGGCTCTGCACTTGTCAAATAATTCTTCCAGCATTACATGAAACTAGAAACCTCTCCTAACAACTTTAACACTTTGAAATATATATCTGTATTTGCTTAATTTAACTCTTCTCCCTCTCCTCCTCAGTTTTATGCAACTACAAGATGGCATTTAAAGAAAAGAAAGCCTAATTCTAATTGTATATCAACATGTATATATTTTACCTAGATGTAAATTATTGTTATTTTTGAATTTTGCATAATGTTGCTTACTAGTAACTTGAATCTGTTAACAGTCATTATGTAACTATATCTCATCAATCTATATGTAATATGTGGAGCTTTTCTCTCTGGGTCACAACTGGAAATGAGCACTCCTAGGCCCAGTGTACTATCCGGGAAAACAAATGCAAATAAATAATAAATAATAAATGAATAAATAGATAAATAAATAAGGAGTGTCTGACAGATGTGGACTCACATCCTGGTGTAAAATTGTCTCTAGACTGTAGGTTGAATATAGAGAGACACACACTCACGTTGGCTGCTGTGAGAAACCCTATCTATCTAGTTACACAAGCACAGAAGCCTGCTGTTAGCATCATCAGAGTGCACTTTATAGGAGATGACATCATCAGTGTATACCAAGAAGAGGATTTGATGACGCAGTGGTGCAGTGGTTGCATTGTTGCCTCACCGCAAGAGGTTCCCTGATTCAATTCTCACCTGGGGTGCCTTCTGTGTGGAGTCTGCATGTCTTCCCAGCATTCATGTGGTTTCTTCCCATGTTACAAAGACATACGTCAGGAGCCTTTCTCCCCAGGCTCTGCTGAAAATTGGCTTTGTTCCAAGTTGGAATTTCCCAGTAAACAAATGTTAGATAAATGAAATAAATTTTGGGAGGGCTGTATGAAAT
The DNA here is from genome assembly GCF_019279795.1 of Protopterus annectens. Lineage (NCBI taxonomy): Eukaryota > Metazoa > Chordata > Ceratodontiformes > Protopteridae > Protopterus > Protopterus annectens. The sequence continues at coordinate 595,631,599 of NC_056734.1, read as the reverse complement.
GGGTCTACTTCACGTTGTAGTAAGCTGACAATATCGAGTCTGATATTGTTGGCATGACAATATCGAAAGTGAAGAACATCGTGCAAGTAAACGGAAATCTCCATAATGGGAAATTTCCATTTACATCAATGTAGTGTGGTCTCGGAGTTGGTATATTTAAGGGGGGGGGGGGCGTAGCCATTTATTTATTTATTTTTTTAATTGTTTTTTTTTTACATTATTCAATGTTTTACTTAATTGATCAATAAAGTTCGACCTTTATTGATTTGATTAAGTAAACTTTCGATAACGTGATATAGACGTGTATGAAATTGCTGTAAAGTCATATAACAGTGTAAAAGTATCTTTTGAATGCTACTTAAGTAAGGGCAGCAGGCGCTGACCTCATGCTCTTCTGGCTACACACACACACACACACACACACACACACACACACACACACACACACTGATACATAAACACAAAAAAGTTGATTGTTTTGAGATTAGAACTCCGATCTAGCAAATTATATATGCTAAAGAGAACAGTACTTAATGCTTGCACCACCACAGAAGCCTAAACTTAACATTGTCAGACTACATATTATAGGGGGGGTGACATAATCACTGTATATTGAGAAGAGGATCTTCAGAGGGCTGTATGAAATTGCTTTGGAGTCATATAGCATTGTAAAAGCATCTTTTGAATGCTACTTGCATGAGGATAACAGGCCCTTGACTCATTCTTTTCTAACTACACACTGATACATAAACACTAAAATTAACTAATTTGAGATTAGAACCCCCACCTATCTGACTAAACAAACTAAAAAAATGCAGTACTTATATGCACACCATTACAGAGGTCTGAGCTTACTGCTGTCAGAGTACACTTTATAGAAGATTATATCATCATAGTGTCTCAGGTTACATATATTGTTATGAGACCTGTTTGCAAAGCCAGGACATGTGATATGATTGTGTGATCACAGTTTGCAAAGGTACGTATAAATAGGTGAAAAATGCTGTCATGAATGCATATTGCAGAAGTGAGAAAGACATGTGACTGTTTCTCAAGATGCTGTGTAGATCACTCACACACACACACACACACACACACACACACACACTTTGGAAACAGCAGTAGTGCAATGATAGAGTTATATGTCTTCATATTAAGATGAAGGTATATCCACAGTAATACAAGTTACTGACAGTATCAATGGGATATGATCATGGATGCCCAATGTCCACTGTCACTATAATCTCATAACAAAATGTAACAATGCAATTATGCTCTGTAATTCTGGAATCTGTTTAACAATGGCCCAAGTCCTGATATATAATTTTCAAGGACACATGAATATCAGAAAGTATGTGTTCACAGATGTCACTGCCTTTCTCTTGTCTTTATGAATGCATTTCTACATATTGGATGGAAATTGGACATGCAAGTATCCAGAGATAGACATGCTATGCACCACTTCACAAATTGCATCACTGAAAAGCTGTGTTGCGTAGATGATGGCAAAGTAGTAACACATACGTGGTTCAGTTTTCAGGAATTCAACTTGAACTTGTGAAGTAGCAGTGTCCACTGGTACTTATTGCCAAACTGTGCACAAATAGGTACATACAGTAACTGACCTGATTGGGGTTAACTGCAAAATATATCAGTTTGCTGTTAAATGTCAAGTGTCATCATCAGTGTATGTACGGTAGGCTTGCAAGATATGTTATAGGAGAAATTTCTGGAAGTTAGTATAACATGCATACTGTAGTCTTATCTTTGAAATGTTGGGGCTAAACTTTTATTACATAAATAACTGTTGGCCTTGCCATCCCCATTTGTGTGACTTTAAGTGCCAAGCAAATGCAGTACTCTGTTTACAAAAAACAGTGACATTTTTCATTTAGTACACCTTCTTTCATGTAAATAGGCTCAGTGGTAATGAGTGGCCATTAGCACTCTGGACAGTTCTAAGTGTGGAAAATACAGCTGCTCCTCAGCTTTCTCTGTGATATAGTATGTAAACACAGTGAATTCCTATTCAAAGTACAGGTGAGCCAGTGTTCAAATCCAGATGATTCCCTTTTTTCACAAATGGTGTCAGGATGTTATTAGCTAAGTACATGTGATCAGGACTGCAAATGTTACTTTCAATGAGTACACTAAAGTATGTATCTTCCGCAAATTGTATCAGTAATACCTAACTCAATACGCCTCTATAACTAGTAGCTGTTTTGCAGGCCTCACTGGAAATCACAAGTTAACTATGTGTATGGCTTTCTAGAAATGACAAGTGGTGGTACATACTTTGAAATGCTTAGTGTGACTCAACTGATATGCTAATTATATGTGTAGGGTTAGATATCCTAAAAACGGTGTGCTGTATGTTTCTTCATAGTAAGTACAGTTTCACATCATGTTAGATAAACATTTCATCCGTCATTATATGAACATGACACAAATGCAATCCTACAACTTGCACACTACAGGAGCACTGATTCCTCATTGAATCAAGGTAACATGTTTGTATTACCCAACAACAGAGTCATGTAAGTATGCAGAAAGCATGATATGACTTGTACATTCATTAGCCTAATAGGTGCACATCTGTAAAGAGAGGTGGGTGTCAAGGGGTGCATACAAGGAGAGATGGACATGCACATAACAATGTTTGTGAAATGGAACATTCATGGACGTGTTTTTTGGTATGTTCTCATTATTAACCTGCCATGCTCTGCAACATGAAGTGACTGACATAGGGGAACAGAAAGGTTAGAAGAGGGACAACAGGCTTATAACAAGTAGAACAAGGCTGGATAAATATGTTATAGTTTGGGGATAGATGTCAATTGAAATATTTATCTCCATTATATCTCCATGAGAACTCAAGATGTTGGTGATTAAACATATGATAGACATATAACATCACACTAAGAAATGAAGTTAGATGCATCTGAAATTGAATCCTTGATGATATGGCCAATAAGAGTCTTCAGTCAAGTGATTTATGTCAACACACCACATGGAAAGTTACACTTTGTTACATCCAGCAGTGTACTGAACTGTCAGAGCAACTGTTTCAGAGTAATGCCTTTACTCTGCCTTAACTCTGAATTCCTATAACATAGCATGTTTAAGCACCTTTGCATGAACATAACTGGATTAGTGTGGCCAATGGCAAAAACTCACCAGGTTTTGCCATAGGACATGAACAGTCATTCACCACCATGCAGCACTGGTGAGCGATGCCAGTCTCTGGGCAAATGCAGAGGACAAAAAGTGAAGGTTTTTCTATGGGCCATTTCTGGCTATGTGTGTTGTATGTGAGTCTATTTTTTTGACCAGATTAAACATGTGAAAATAGGGTTGATAGGAAAGTGGTGGCATGGGGGGACATGCAGAGGGAAGAACAAAGGAGAAGCAATAAAGGAATTTGCAGGAGGGAATTAGGAAAGAACCATAGATACCCACTTCTTCAACACAGTAAAATGTGATGAATTTGTACTGTCACCACAATACAGATTGGTGACAACAATACAATGATGTTGTACTGTCAGTTGGACCAACTCAAGTGTGTTGAGAAGACATATATACAAAGTGGAAAGCTATGTACTGGACATTTTTTTTTTTTTTTTGCATTTCGAAAAGAGAAGACTGTTGGGAAGGGGCAGAGGAATGTGAGGGTTAGGTAGGCGAGGCAGGTGAGGAAGCAGGTACAGACAAGCAAGACAAACATGACAGACAGATTGTGATGGACACAAAAGGTTGGGGGACACCATCACTGGGGATAGGTAGGGGACATCAGAGGCACATGCCCATCAAACATGGGAACAGTGTGCTATCACTGTCCCCTTCCTCAGTTCCCTGTGAAGCTGCTTGACATGGGATTCTCTTTTCAATTTTAATGAGCAACCTCATCAGGCAGATGATGTGGGTACCAAGGCCATTCTCTATTAGATCACACATCATCTCTGGTAGCTCCTGGTGGGTGACATAATCACTGCCTCCACCAGTGCTCCTGGAGGTTACCACTGCACCAGCAGTCAGGGCAATGCTACCTGATGTGGATAGGCCAGGTAGGGGAGGGGTTGTGGAGCCATTACTGCCAGGTTGCATCCTAGGGGTGCTGGGAGTTGGTCCAGCAGTTGGTGGAGGGTTGGTCTGGCAAGCCACAGTGCTTGGCCCACCTCCCTGTGCTGAAATGCATTTGGTTTGTTGGCAGAAAGGTATGACATCAGAACTGTGTGATTCAAGGCATTCCCCTCCAAAAAAGTATGATAAGGCCAGAGACAAAAATGAAAAAAGATTATTAGAACCATGAAATGTCACATTCATGCTTTATTACAATAAATATGCTTCTCTTATTATAGCAGTTATAGAGCTTTCACAATCCCAAAAATGATTGTGAATTGTTACAAGTAATCCTTGGAATATGAACATATTCCATAAATGCTTTTAAAGATACTGCAGATTAACTTAACAACATGGCATGAAAGCCAATATTGCTGTTTTTCAAATTTAAAAATTATACTTGTCGAATGTGAATCTATAGGTTACTTGTGGGAACGGAACCCACATAATCTCAATACACTATTAAATTTGCCTAATATAATTACCAAGAGCTACAGAAGAAAGCATGTATGCTTTCTCTTACCATTAAGATATGCATGCTGAAATTGGTACTGATTTGTGGAATCACAATATGTTTACTACAATCAGGGTCAGTTGTATTGCATACATACCCCTTGCCTCTCTGAGTTGCTCCATTCTCACAGTATATGCCTCCCTGTTTGTTGTGACTTTCTCTGCAACAGTAAAATAAAGAAAGAGAGAAAAAGAGACATTCTTTTTTAGCTGAAGATATTTAAACCTTGTGCCACAGAGACACTCAGATGACAGGTAGAATTTCTGCAATCATTACCATTCATGATGCTGACCACCCACCATGCCACTAAGTATGTTTGCACTCTATAAGGTGACTGAAATTAAATTTCCAATTTTTAAGCGGCTAACAATATTTAAGCTATGCCATGTACATTGCACATTAGAAAAACAGAAAAAAATGGAAACAAATGTTAAAGAACTAGATTGCTCTAGATTTGAACTATTAGACTATTGCACTTACACAACACAGTTTTAGTGGGTTATTGCAGTTTGCCACAGACGCAGCTTTGTGAGTTCAGTCAAAACATGTGCTTAAAAGCAATTTGTATTTCATATCCAGTATTAACAGTTATTACAGTTGCACATTCTCAATTGGTTGTACGTGTGGCTAGCATATTTAGTGCAATGAGCGATCATACAATTATTTATGAATATGTTTGCAAAAATGCAGCTATGCCTTCTCTTTGTATTCTGGTCATTCTTCCTTTATCTCTGCTTTACAATCACACATGCAATTTGTAATGCATTTCCTATCATTTCTGTTTCAAGGTGTGATACAAATACATAATAGTGAACAACAGTTTTCAGCAAAGGCAGTGCACTTGTGCTATTATGGCCAAAACGTTATGCATGTGTGGTGTTTGATTTTATTTAAAAACACACTGATGTGTGTTTTCCTTCATTCACACTAATCATTCACAGTTGCAAGCCATTAGCACCTAACAGTGGTATAAAGGGTATACTATGTTTAAATCTGCAACATAAAGTCAAAAGTTTGGTATTCAGCAGTTCTAATGAGTTCACACCTCATTATCAACTTCACCGTGCTCAGAAGCCTGAATCTACACTATAAAAGGATAAACATGTAGCTGGGGAACTTGAAGGTGAGGTGACTTGTTTCAGACAAAACAGCAGGTATTTCTTTGAATGAGCTGTCTCTGCACAGAACTTATTTTGCTAAGGTAGTTTTCTATTATTGAAGGATGTTTAGATTGTAACGTTTTAGAAATGTATTAATATAGCCAGTAGAAAAATGAAAAGGCTGATCTGTATGCACTTCTACTTAACTGTTGGCATAAGCAGTTTTTGCAGGGCTTTACATTTGTTAGATACACAGGTTATGCATACAGCAAAAGTATGTTCTTACCATTTGCTTTTGCAGGTTCACCTGGGATTGCATGCAACTGTAATATGCTTTCCATCCAATGCAAGGGGTTGTACATGTGCTTGACAGTAGTGTTTGGCTTCTCAGATGCCCCAGGGCAACCTCCACAGTACTAGTGGGGACAGTTTGAAAATTGACTGGCATTCCTAATTTGCATTCTTGACTATTTAGCAATGCTGTCATCCAGAAATCAATGGAATAACTGCATTCTTCAGTAAAGGAATATTGAGAGAATGGGGGTGTTTGTCCAGACCTTTACATTTGTGTTGGAGGCTGGGGGACTGCAACCTACTATTCTGTTGTCCTAAATGAGAAGTGGTTTTCAAGTGCTTTATGTTGACAATGGGTACACAGCCTCTGATTATTTGTTGGAAATAGAAAGCATTACTTATGTGCTGCTCCTGGGTTTGTGCAGACTTTTTCCTTTGTGTTGGATGGTGGAAGGGGGCCACCTACCATTCGGTTGTCCTAAATGAGAAATGATTTTCAAGTGCTTTACACTGACAATGTACATAGCATGATTATTTTTAGGAAAAAAAATACATACATTCTGTGTTATTAATAGGTTTTGTCCTTTTCTGTTTTATGTCACATGGGATTATGGCACAGAGCCAGCAAATCCACGAGACTGAAAATGAGGTCAGCATCTAGGCTCTGAGGTGCTATGGAGCCTTCCTACTTGAGACAGACAGCTACTCACTGATGTGAATGCAGCTGGTTTTCATGACTGGTATTATGACCAGGTGTGGCATCAGGCCACTGACGTGATTTCATCAGCACAGAAGAAGGCAGCTGTAGTTGCCCACCAACAGATGGCTATGGGTGGTGGTTTTACTATTGAGCAACACTGACACTAAATGAGGAGTTCTTGGTCACAACCAAAGATCCTGACACTCAGGGGGGCCTTCACACCATACAATTGATGTTGGTGCTGATGTGGCTGGGAGGGCAAGTGTGTCCCCGGAGCAGAGTCCAGGTTAGCTTACATACGGTGACATTATATTGTCTTGTGGACTAAAGTATAATTTGGCTGCTACTGCTTGTGATACATGTTTTGTATCTGTAGCTATTGATAATTCACAGTTATACAACAGAGTGAGGCAACAGATATGGGAGTGGGGAGGATGGCCAACAAAATACGATACTCGACACCAAAATAGAATCCAGATGATAATTTTATTATATAATCTTATATTTTCATATACCCAGACCAGTTTCAGCTACCCAGCCTTTTTCAATGGATTGAAAAAAATTTTTTAAAACATAGAATAGTCACAAGTATTTATATTGTTCCCCGACCAATGGAAACAATGGTATAGCACAACCTAGTGGTTGGAGTATATTAGTACTATGATAAATAAGAACGAACAATTCAAGTCTGCATGTAAAAATCATAACAGAGATGCCCAACAAAACTAATGAGTCTCTAAATATTTTCAGATAAAGATGAGTGAAATCACCCTTAGTTTTGGAGGAAAAATTACTAACATATCCTAATTTATCCAAACTGTGTATGTCACTTTCACAATCTAACATATTATGTATACAAACTAGTTCACTCTGTCAAGCTAACAAGTGCATCTAATATAACTAATATGTATATACCTGAAATTATATACATATAATAAAAAAAAATATCCAAGAAATGACACAGGAAAAAACTGTTCATCCTACATGAACTCTATAGTAAGATGCACTTAAAGTTTGTAACATATTTGATTGAAATATTATAATATGTAAAATATCAACATTGATATTTACTCCATAATATTAAGAACAATATATAATTTTTAAACTGAACTAGTTGTCACAAAATTAAATATGTGCCTATATATAATAATGGCAACTTCTTAATTATATAGTATTGGACAAAGATATATAAAACATGATGTATGTATACATGTGTTGATAGTTACAGGATTCAAGGTACCCCCATGACAATTCCAAAAAAATAATGAAATCAATCTATTATTCTTTGTTGACCTGTACAGTCTGCATTAATATATGACCCGCAATCCATGCCAAGCGACAAACTGGTTATCATATAGATAATATCCACTAATATAAATGAATTGTCACCAGCCTAGAGCTCATACACTGAGGATCACCATATTATAAATTATTTATAAATGGTCATTGAGACCAGGTGGAAATAATCCTCCAAGGTTAGTAATCCAGTATTTTTCTTTATGATTTAAGATAGTATGCCAACCTTGTTGGTGGCTTCTAGCTCCTGTGATTTTATCAATAACCATAAACATAAAGTGAGCATTACTGTGTTTGATGGTATGTCTATATAGGGCATTAGTTTCCTTTTTATTCCTGATATCGCTCTTATGTTCTGTCATACGTATTCTAAGTGACCGTGATGTCAATGTAAGTAATTTTATGTGGGCCAAACAAGTAGCTAGATAAATGATCCAGGTACTACTACAATTAGCGAACACCCTAGATTGATACACTCTGTTGGTATTGACACTAGTGAATTCTTTAAATCTGCTAACCTGTGAGCAGGAGCTGCAATGACCACACGGGAAGGTACCAAGAAGTTTATCAACAGTTATAGCGGTTTGTTGATATATGGCACCTCCACTTTCTTTACGTTTGTAATGAGAGAAAAGACCTCCAAGAGTTTTACCTCGTTTGAATGAGATTTGCCATCTAGGACCCAAAGTTGTTCTCAGTCCCTCATTTGCCAAAAGTATATTCCAATTGGAATCTAATATATTTCTTACCATGTGGTGGTTCCTGCCATATGTGGTCACAAACCTAAGAGTAGAATCCTTCTGAGTATTGGTAGATTTTTTATATTGTAACAAAGTGTTCCTATCCAGAGTGCTACACCATTCACTTGCTTTATGTATGTCCAGATCTCTATATCCCCTATCCCTAAATCTATTATACAGATCTTTTCTGGCATGTTCAAAGTCTTTCTCTGATGAACTAATGTGTTTAATACGCATAAATTGAGATTTTGGTATATTCCGAATGGTGTGGTTCGGATGCATGCTAGATGCATGAAGCGATAAGTTTTAGTGCTTAAAGTATGATCCATATTTCGGTATACTATGACATCCAGAAAATCAATGGTGTCATCAAGGATGATGATCAAGGATGCTCCCATAGCCGTAACTTGTAGTTGCTCCATGGAGGGACTGATACAAATGTTGAACTAACTGAACAAAGGTATCATAATGTACTGAATTTATCTGATGTACAACTTACTGATGCACAAGACACATTACTTAATAAAGGTCTTGGTTTTATCCCTGGTTTCTTTCCTGATGAATATAACGTTGTTAATGATGTACTGTCCTTTTGACGTAATCTTAACCTTAAGCTGTTTTTTTCAGATAATACTTCTCAAAGATCACAGGAATTCAGGTTTCTCAAATCTGAATTCCAACCCCCCATGAATAAATATGTTTCTATATTTCAACAGTCAGTTTTAAGAGATTTACATTTTCGGCGTAGTGAATCATGCATTCTGGGCCAAAACATATCGACATCGGAAAAGGTTGCCCTTGAAGAACTTAGGAATAATCATAGCATTGCCATTCTGCCTGCAGACAAGGGAGGTGCGGTTGTAGTAATGAATATGGGATACTACCTTAATGAGGGTAAGGGACAATTGGAAAATACCAGATGCTATATGCAGATGTCTATTGACCCTACTTATGTCTTTAAGAAGGAAATAGATGAGTTTTTGAATCAAGCTGAAGAAGAGGGTATTATTACCAAAAATATTGTGAAACATCTTATGGTCAAGGACCCGCAGAAACAAATTCTATATCTCCTTCCTAAAATGCATAAGTCGATTTCTAAACCCCCAGGTAGACCCATTGTATCTGGCATAGGTTCATTAACAGAACCCTTATCAGCTTTTTTGACACATTACCTTAAGCCATTACTAACATCAGTCAGAGCCCGATTACAGGACACGACTCATTTCCTACAAATTATAGGGGATACACAATTGGAACAAGGGTGGTTAATGTGTACACTGGATGTGAAATCATTATACACCAGCATACCGCATTGGGCTGGATTACAAGCCTTACAATATTGGTTGGAAAGATCCGCTTTATACCCACCAGGATTTAACACCGTATTAGTCTGCATGGCCGAACATGTGCTGAATAAAAATGTTTTTTTACTTTCATGGTGAATGTTTTTGGCAACTACAAGGTACGGCTATGGGAGCATCCTTTGCTCCCATATATGCAGATTTATTCATGGCCTATTTTGAAGAATGCATGATTTATGATACATCACATAATCTATATATGGTAGAAATTGATATCTGGTGGCGATACTTGGATGACTGTTGGATGGTGCGGTGGGCGGACCAAGCATATTTACAAGAGTTCATTGAGTATCTGAATGGAAACATATGGGGTATTGAGTTTACTGTTACTTCTAATCATGACACCATTGATTTTCTGGATGTCACAGTATACCGAAATACGGATCATACCTTAAGCACTAAAACTTATCGTAAATACCCACAGTATAATACACTGCTTCATGCATCTAGCATGCATCCAAACCACACCATTCGGAATATAATGAAATCTCAATTTATGCGTATTAAATGCATTAGTTCATCTGAGAAAGACTTTGAACATGCCAGGAAAGATCTGTATAATAGATTTAAGGATAGGGGATATAGAGATTTGGACATACATAAAGCAAGTGAATGGTGTAACACTCTGGATAGGAACACTTTGTTACAATATAAAAAATCTACCAATACTCAGAAGGATTCTACTCTTAGGTTTGTGACCACATATGGCAGGAACCACTACATGGTAAGAAATATATTACATTCCAATTGGAATATACTTTTGGCAAATGAGGGACTGAGAACAATTTTGGGTCCTAGATGCCAAATCTCATTGAGATGAGGTAAAACTCTTGGAGGTCTTTTCTCTCATTACAAACATAAAGAAAGTGGAGGTGCCATATATCAACAAACCGCTATAACTGTTGATAAACTTCTTGGTACCTTCCCGTGTGGTCATTGTAGCTCCTGCTCACAGGTTAGGAGATTTAAAGAATTCACTAGTGTCAATACCAACAGAGTGTATCAATCTAGGGTGTTCGTTAATTGTAGTAGTACCTGGATCATTTATCTAGCTACTTGTCAATGTAAGGCATTTTATGTGGGCCAAACATCACGGTCACTTAGAATACGTATGACAGAACATAAGAGCGATATCAGGAATAAAAAGGAAACTAATGCCCTATATAGACATACCATCAAACACAGTAATGCTCACTTTATGTTTATGGTTATTGATAAAATCACGGGAGCTAGAAGCCACCAACAAGGTTGGCATACTATCTTAAATCATAAAGAAAAATACTGGATTACTAACCTTGGAGGATTATTTCCGCCTGGTCTCAATGACCATTTATAAATAATTTATAATATGGTGATCCTCAGTGTATGAGCTCTAGGCTGTTGACAATTCATTTATATTAGTGGATATTATCTATATGATAACCAGTTTGTCGCTTGGCATGGATTGTGGGTCATATATTAATGCAGACTGTACAGGTCAACAAAGAATAATAGATTGATTTCATTATTTTTTTGGAATTGTCATGGGGGTACTTTGAATCCTGTAACTATCAACACATGTATACATACATCATGTTTTATATATCTTTGTCCAATACTATATAATCAAGAAGTTGCCATTATTATATATAGGCACATATTTAATTTTGTGACAACTAGTTCAGTTTAAAAATTATATATTGTTCTTAATATTATGGAGTAAATATCAATGTTGATATTTTACATATTATAATATTTCAATCAAATATGTTACAAACTTTAAGTGCATCTTACTATAGAGTTCATGTAGGATGAACAGTTTTTTTCTGTGTCATTTCTTGGATATTTTATTTTATTATATGTATATAATTTCAGGTATATACATATACATATTAGTTATATTAGATGCACTTGTTAGCTTGACAGAGTGAACTAGTTTGTATACATAATATGTTAGATTGTGAAAGTAACATACACAGTTTGGATAAATTAGGATATGTTAGTACTTTTTCCTCCAAAACTAAGGGTGATTTCACTCATCTTTATTTGAAAATATTTAGAGACTCATTAATTTTGTTGGGCATCTCTATGTTATGATTTTTACATGCAGACTTGAATTGTTTGTTTTTATTTATCATGGTAGTAATATACTCCAACCACTTGGTTGGGCTATACCATTGTTTCCATTGGTCGGGGAACAATATAAATACTTGTGACTATTCTATGTTTTAAAACATTTTTTTCAATCCATTGAAAAAGGCTGGGTAGCCGGTCCGGGTATATGAAAATATAAGATTATATAATAAAATTATCATCTGGATTCTGTTTTGGTGTCGAGTATCGTATTTTGCTGGTCGTTGGAGTTTGTATGACAATGGTTTGACCGTGTACGCCACCTTTGTGAGGCATCAGGTTTGGAAGTGGGGAGGATGCCTCAGACATGTTTCACTTACATCTACTTCTTGCAGGGCATATAGCCGATAATTTATTCACTGTTCCTGTGTTATTCCCATTTTGATGCTTAATAGCCATCCTTTCATTGCTTCATTTCTTCCAAGCCCATCCTCCCTACAAAGTGTTGAGACATCTGCAATTGGTAAGCAAATGTTACTTTTCTTATTACTAAGCATCGGTTAGATATATTATCAGTATGTGTGAGGAGGTTGTAGGAGTGTTTGTATTGGTGTAGCATCTGCAGCTGTGTGATCAGTGTTACTTTTTGTTCATATATTTTGGGTTAATACTTAGGGGAGGAATAATTTCATTTCTGTGCTTGTTGCTTATTACCACAGTTGATCCTGACAGTGGAAGTGTAGGACTCCTACCACCTGATGTTGGAGTATTGGCAGACTCTGATGATGATGGTGGCTAAACAGAGGCACAGCTGTGGGTGCAAAAGTTCAATCTGACACTAAGATTGTGACTCACACATCCCCTGGATTTCTTTCAGATGCAGTCAGTATGCCTATTCATACCCATTCCACCGAGCCCTCAGATAGTGAATGAATTGAGGGTGACACAGTTGATCAGGGTAGTTTGGTTATTGCGGTTTCAGTGCAGGTTGATTTTGACGATAACCAAATTGTGGGTGAGGGGCCATGCAGGAGGTTTCGGTAGGGGTAATAGGAGGAGGCCTGTTGTCTGCCTTCCACCTGATGCTAGTGTGTCATAATGTGGCATCCTAGAGTCACAGGCACATTCAACTAGGGCCTCCGAGGACATGTCTAGGACTCTGGATGTGGCACAATCTGACATGTGTGACTGCCTCCACAGTGTAGCCCATTCAGTGGATCGGATGAATGCCACACTGGAATGGACAATTTCTGTAATGTAACATCTGCTGGGAGGGGGACAGCATCCACATGACTATAGGGCTGCAACATCATCTGATGTTAGCTAACATGGTCATGTCTGATTCTGCTCCTGTAGTGGCACTACTTTCATGTCTCTGTCAGTGGGTGAAGTATTCACTCCCAGACATGGTAGGTCATCGAATTGTGGTCCAGGGTGTAGTCATGTGAAGAGCTCATCCAGCAGATGTCACTCACATTCAGGTATCACCAGCACATCTGAGCTTGGCTGTGGATGTGCCAGTACAGATGCCCCCACACACACAAACTACATGAGTCATTACAGAGGGCTGTAGATAATCTTGTCTTAGTCCTGTCTCAGTTGTCCTTTGATATTATTTATTATTTATTTATTTACATTTGTTTACCAGGAAATTCTGACTGGACGCAGGTCCTTTTTTAGCAGATGCCTGGGGAGAGAAGCTCCACATCATGTACATGATAAATAGAGATACAAAGTTGCAGCAATAGTAAACAACATTACAGGTTGTTGGCTTTAATACAATAATAAGATATTGATTATCAACAGTATATACAGTAAATGTTGCAAGTTAAGATAGTATCTTGTTTATAATATTAGTAACAAAGTTGTCAGGCAAGATTTTAAAGTATGTAAAGACAACTAGCTAATGCTGACTGTGGTCAGTAGCGGCGGTAGTATAGTTGGGTTAAGAGTCTATGTGGGGGGGGGGGGGGTTATTAGTCTGGATTAGAACAAGGACAAAGCCAGTGCAAATTTAAGTGGAATTTGAGTGCAGTCTTGAAAAGGCTGCTGGAAGGTAGAGTAGTTATAGATTATAGTATAATATAATATAAATAGTTATATTATTTACATTCCTGACTCCTTGTGCTTTTTACTTGCACAAATTCATTACTTTTGTGTCAGCCTTGGCCTCCTACCCCCCTCCCCATGACACACATACACAATCTGTGCAAATGATGATAACTGAGCCATCACCTTGTTTCTATCTTTTAGATTCAGGGTTACGTATGTATATGTCTGATGCACAGAGTGGACAGCCAACTGAGTGCTTAGGATATTAATTGGTGATGTAATCTGGAATATTTTTCTGAATTATTAAAGCATTTTAATGTTGTGATTCCTACCTTGAAATTGTTGATTTGACATTCATGATTATTGCTCCACTGGTGAGAATGTATGGATAAATAGACTTTGGATTGCTTTTTCTATTCTGGGTATTTTAGATGCATGAGGCATGTTAGTAGTTAAACTGCATAAATATATATTATGGGTCTATATTGTAAGCGCGAATGCTTAGGTTGTCAAATACGGCATGATCGACACCTATTAAGCGAACCTCGAGTACACCAAACGTCGGAAACCACAAAATTCGAAATCCCGATTTGGGATTGTTGGCCTTTCTGCAGTATAGCTCCATAAGGTAAGTGTGTGATAGTTACGGACCTTAGGGTTAGGGTGCGGGTTAAGGTAAGTGCATAGATAATAATGTATGTAAGGGTTAGAAGTAAGGTTTTGTTAAGTGTATGTGTGTGGATTATTTATTTTGTTTGGGTATAGCTTATTAAGGTAAGTGTGCGATAATTATGGACCTTAGAGTTAGGGTGCGGGTTAAGGTAAGTGCATATATAGTAATGTATGTAAGGGTTAGTGTAGGGTTAGAAGTTGGGTTTAGGTTAGTGTATGTATGTGGTTTATTTATTTTGTTTGGGTGGGTAGTATGTAGCGAGCGGTGTAGTGGGAAATACATTTTATTTTCGTCACTGGGTGGAACGGTGTTGGCCAAACAAAAAATTTGGTCATCTGTATTTCTGCATTTTGACGTTTCAGTGAATTGTGCGATCATGCTGTATTCGACAAACTAAGTGTTTGCTCTTACAATATAGACCCATATATTACAGTAGTCAGTCATGCTGTATACTGATGTCATTGCTGGACAACTTGCACACATTCTACTTGGGTACTTTTACAAGTAATAGTATGCAGATATCTGCCATTCATGCATGTTCTTACACATCTGTTTATCTTTTACAGGTTCAGCACTTACCTTAATAGTCCTGCAGTTACAACTGTTGTCATTTGGGGCTCGCTGTGTCTGATAATAGCAGTACACATCCATTACATGGTTACGTAAAGGTCGTGAGCATTGCCTGGCATCAATTGTACTCTATGTATATGCAAAGGATGAAACGTGTACCCCTTAGGTGGTCAGCATGTGTGCTATCCATTGCTTTTTGTCCAGGGTGAGGGCATATTGTGCACACCTACATCTACCTGCAACCACTGCAGCTGGAGGCTCCCCCTCTGACTCCTCACCTGTGTGTGGATGTGGTGACCTTGCCAGTGGTGGTGGAACATTTGCTTCTAGCCCTTGGTGTTCCTACTGCAGCTGTTTTTGCAGGATGATATTGTGTAGGATAGCACATATTGATAATTTCAACACTAGTACTGGAATCATATTGCAGAGTCCCCCGATGTATCTAGACACTGAAACCATTACTTCAACAGCCGTTGTTACTTTAACAATAAATTCCTTACCATCCTCAATTCTCATGCTCCTGCTCGCTCCACTAGGACCAAAACAAAAATCGTACTATGGTTCTCTAAAGATACCAAATCAAAAATCATATTCAGAAATAAGGCATGGGCTACATGGTGTGCTACAGATGCTCCTCTAGATCAAATTATATTTCTGCAATTAAGGAATGAGACAAAAATATCCATTTTATTAGATAAAAAAAAAAACTACTATGTCCATCTCCAGCAGGGAAATCAAAATAACCCTCAAATGTTCTGAGCAGGTATAAATAAACTACTGCACCCAGGACAAACCACCACTCCACCTCCCTCAGCCTCTATTGATAAACTACCAGAGGATGTCGTTAACACCTTCAATAGTTTTTACACCGGGACTATCCCAGCCCTAGCTATCCAATTACCTCTAAACTCCTCTAACATACAGGATGCCATTCCCAGTACCCAGCCCTCCTTTAGCTTCCAACCAGTCTCTACATCTTTCACTCGTACCCTAATCAAAAAATTAAAACCTAATACCCTATCTGCTGATCTTCTCCCTGCTGAATATTTGCAAAAAGCTGCAGATACCATAGCTTACTCCATCTCCATTCTAATCAAGTGTACCATATCAGAAGCTACAGTCCCCTCTAAATGGAAAATATCTTGTGTCATACCACTCCATAAAGGTGGTAGCTCTACTGAATTGCCTAATGTTAGATCCATAGCTATCTTGTCACCTCTGGCTAAAATTATGGAAAAGCGCATCCATAAGCAGCTTCTGTACTATCTAATCCAGAACAGCCTACTGGCTAACTCTCAGCATGGCCTCAGGCCACATCATAGTACCACCACAGCCCTCCTCACCTTCTCCAATGCTATAAACTATAACAGGAACAATAACAAATTATCCTCAGCCTTTTTTTTGGATCTCCCAAAGGCTTTTGATATGGTTAACCACCATCTACTCATCCACACCCTGAAAACAATGTCTTTCTAGGCAATCACTCTCTCCAATGGTTTCAATCTTATCTGCATAATAGACAACAAGCTGTCCTATGGCAGAACAAACTATCTAACTTCCTACCCAACAGTGTCCCCCAGGGGTCTATTCTGGGACCTCTTCTGTTTTCCATTTTTATTAACAACCTTCACACTGTCATCCCAAAAGCAAACTGCATTCAATATGCAGATGACTCCACGTTGATCTGCGCTGCCACCTCCCAACTGGATTTGCAGACAATAACTCAGAGTACTTTTAACTTAGTTGAAAATTGGCTTTCTGATCATTGTCTGATTTTAAATCCCAACAAAACAAAGCTACTACTTTTCTCCCCCACCCAAAGGTCCCCGTTGTTATCCTTCTCCAGTAAGTCTAATAATGGTACCATAATTTCCCCAGATGTCCACACGAAACTTCTAGGCGTTATTGTAGACAACAACCTTAAATTTGATGTGCATGTCAATAAAGCTATCAAAACCATTAATAAAAAACTTGGCTCACTATATAGGATTAAGCCATTCCTAACCCACCTGCTAGAACTGCCATTGCCTGCTCCCATCTACTCTCTACCTTTTTCTATGCCTCCCCTTTACTTACCAATTTAAACAAAACTGAACTTAAACTCTCTAGCTGCTATAATCACATAGCTAGATTTGCCACTGGCCTGCCCTATAGAAGACATCACTGTAAAAACCTAAATAATCTTGGATGGCTAGAACTATCCAGGCTGATTCAGTATAACCAACTTATAGTGGCTCATAAAGCACTTCACCAACCTGAAAATACACCTGCACTAAAAACATTATCTATTCCCACTCCAACCTCAGACCACTTCACTCGTCTAATAGACTGGTAGTACAAACTATCAAATACAACAACTTAGCCAGTGACTCCCTGATCGCCAACTCTGTTGGCAAAACTTGGAACTCACTGCCTGCTGACATTACCCTATAAACTACCCTGTCTCAATTCAAGAGAAGTCTCAAGCAGTATTTCAAGGCTCATTGGTTATGTTCTTGCTCCAAGCCTGACTAAATATTTAGTTTTATTTGCGTACCAATACTATGTTTAACTGGATCTCATTTGTGTTTTAATTGTTAAGCCATATTATAAGTTTGTGATATTGTATAACTTATACTCCTCAAGAGAGTCTGTAAATTGTGTTTAATTTGTACAATGTTAAGTTTGCTTGTGTAACTACCTTGGAGCTTTTCTCCTCGGGCCTCTGCTGAAAATGGACATGTATCCAGTCAGACTATCCCGGTCAACAAATATGAAATAAAATAAATAAAAACAGCCCAAATACATACTGTGTGATATCTGTTGTTTGAGCATGTACCTCCTAATAGCTTTCATCTGTGGGCATTTGTGCATTTTTGATTGGTGTCATCAGCCATGGTTCAAGTTCATATCTTACATCTCCCAGTAAATGGCCTTCTGGGACATTACCCCTGAAAACCTCAGTTAGAGCTGTGAGGTATGTGTATGAGAGTCACGATAACTGCCAGAGTTGCCAGCACACACATTCAGGATGATTTCCCCTAGTGTTTCCCACAACCTGGCAGTTAATAGATTAGAACCCCTTTCTGTTGATGAAAACCTTTCCCTGTTCCCCAGATGGTGCTTTGATCTCAACATGCATGCAGTCTATGGCACCCCAGATTTCAGGGAAGTGTGCTACGGGGTAGAACCTCCGCATAGTTGCAGCTCTGTCCTCAAGAGTAGGGAGTATATATATATATATATATATATATATATATATATATATATATATATATATATATATCTAGTTCCCATTCACATTGCCGAAAGTACAGTTGTCTGAACTACATTTTGCCTAGACCATAACTCCGAATTTACACTTCTCTGAAATGGCAGTTTGCGATCGCACTACAGTATGTATGAACAAATATACTGATGTCACTGTAGTGCAATCTTGAGGTTAGTATATATAATTAGCAGAGGGTGTGGGGGGGGTGCAGGGGGGCTTGTCCCCCTGCAAAATTTACAGAAAATTAGTTAATGTGGTTTAACTCTTTTCCATTTCGGCAAAGTGCCATTTCGGAGAAGTGTAAATTTGGAGTTATGGTCTCGGGAAAGTGTGCTTCGGAGAACTGTACTTTTAGCAATGTGAATGTGATTATATATATTTATATATATATATATATATATATATATATATATATATATATATATATATATACACACACATATACATACATATATATATATATATATATATATATATATATATATATATATATATACACACATATACATACATATATATATATATATATATATATATATACACATATACATATATATATATATATATATATATATATATATATATATATATATAAATAAATAAGAGAGAGAGAGAAAAAGAGAGGGACATACTGTAGCACAGCATTCAGGAAATGGAGTAGGATCCTGGATGTTGCTGCCTGTGACACCACCAGCATGTCCCCTGTGGGTCAATAAAATGTTCCTATAGCTAATATTCTAAGTGCTGCGCATAATTTAGTTTCCACAGGTATCATTTCCCCTCAGTTTGCCCTTGCTCTCAGTTGAAGACAACAGAAGTTGCAGAGTTCCTGGAGTGTGTCTCTATCCTCCCTGTATCACTCTACTATTTCCACCTCATGCAGACCATGAAAAGTAAAATAAGGTTTAATACCTTTCTCTTACTTGCCTGAGTTTTATCACCAGCAGCAGCATACACCTCAGCCTGTTGCAGCCTGTTGCACATACACATGCAAAAGAGCAGCAGCAGTCCCTAACATTCTTCCCCTCCAATGTAGTTTCTGTGGCTGTATTCAAATATATTTTGGAATAAATGGAATACAAGGCAAAGGCTGCACTAAGTGTACACAATTGCTTTATAGCTTATTGAATAGCTCTGCCATCTTGGACTGGTTAATTAGCATACAGTTCAGCTGCTTATGTAGTAATTAGTGCACACACTGATGTTTATTGTGTTTATGTGGCTCTACACACTGTGTAGAGATGCTTACTGAATACAAATTGGCACTCTGTCATGTGCGTGTCACACTGCAACATGCACATGGTTTCATTGAGCCATGTGGGGTTTATTGAATAAACATTTCCAAAGTTTTCTTAATTTCCAAGTAGAAAATCATGCTTGGAGGGCTGATATATTCAGTTCTGAAAAACAGAAAGATGAGCTCTGTGTTTCAATTTAATTATGATTTATGCATTTATGCAAATGGGTGGAGGTGACTACTGGTGTGAAGAGACTTCCTGGGGATAAATAAATCAAGTGATTTATTTTTTCATGGCATGCAGTTCAGAAATTTCATTCTAATTGCCACAGATCAGTCTAGTTTGCTTGGAAGCTTGTAATCTCTTCTTTCTTCTACTTCTGTTTTAAATGCATTTCTATTACTCTGATTCACTTAGTTAACAAGGAAGATAGTTCCCAGTTAACCCATTATTAGAACTTGCACTGTTACAGATAAAAATAAATAAAACAATTAACACGCAGCTTACTTATGTTTTAAGTTTGGTTACATTCATGCTGTTTGTCATAGACACGTTAATAGTATTAAGATGCAGTAGTTTCTTAATAATTTTTTGAAATCATATCTTGGCTCTGGAACTCCCACCTTATATCAGTGGCGGCTGGTGACTTCAAACCAAAGGGGGGCTGCAGGAGACAGATGAATGGGTGGGGTCAATGGGAAGGGGTCTGGCCAACTAGAAAGGGGAGGAGCTATGCTCAAAACCACAAAAAATAACTTTAAATATGCTGCCCTGGGTGGCAAACTCTCATGAGAGTCCAATCAAGACAAATGAAGTGTAAAAGAATAAAAATATTTCAATGCATTGGCTGCATGGCAGCTTACTTAATATCTAGATGGAAACAAAAAGGTTGTGAGGCATGAAAAAATAAATTGCTTTTTAAATACATTACTGGAATGCCAGTCAAAATCAAGTATAAGATAAACAAGCAGCACTCAACTCAAACCACTTCTCCTTGCACTGCAGTTCTAATTATAATTTATATTCAGCTTTATTAAACTACCAAGTAACATGCTGAAACAAACTACTCCTTGCTGTCTCCATTCGATGTCCACAGTGTTCCTGACATTACAAAGATCCTCACTTCTCATTTCCTGTACAAAGCTAAATTACAGCATCATGCTTTAAATTGAAAGTGAGGAAGCACAACAGAAGACTTCCGATAAGGTGCAATACATTACCGTAATGCTTATGCAAACTCAGCACCAACACATAGCTTTCACATGGCATACAGAGATATCACGAGAGTGCCTAATCTCTCCTCTTAGAAATTAACCCTCGACAAGCACACTGAGGCACCTGTTCAACATTAAGTCTCAGCTAAAAGCCATTTACTTAGCAGGTAGCCCATACCTTCTGAAAGAATCTGGAAAGACAGCAGGCATAGGGCTGTTGGATCTCTCTTGTCTGAAATAGTCCCTAAATGCCCTAAAAGTAATCCTAAACATGAACTGAAATAAGCACAGATATCCACTTTGACTTTGCATCATGATGTTGACTATATAAACCCAAATGGGCATTACACACAAACCATGGGAATTGTACTTCTCCAGAGTGCTGTTTCTGTAGTACACATACAAATTCTCCACATAGAGTTGAAAATATAGTTAAGCTGTTGTATCCCATGGAAGTCATGGGCAGGTTGGAGAATCTGCTTACAAGTTGCACCACCAAAAAAGATGTGCACACGTACATACGCATACGTGCACACACATACATTATACAATATACTACAGGTATGCATATGATATTACTGTAGGTCAGAGATGAAAATAATTCAGACCCAACACATTGTGATCGAATCAGACATTTTTTTAAATGTTCAAGGACAGGTAAGGTACATAAAATGAGTAGCTCTGTAGAATGTAACAAGAGGACTTCTTTTTTTCCTTGTACAATTTTAACATTCACCTTTGTTTTATGTGGGAAAGCCATTAAGGAAATTCAAGGTCCAGATTTTTGAGTATGTTACTGACATTAACAGCAAAGTCAGAAAAATGACTTCTTTAAACATATTAGGTATCAATATAAAAACTCACTGTTTTACATTTCAAATTGGAGATTCTTCTTAATTCTGCAAGGGACAATAATGCTCTTAATGTAGTTAACAGGGAAGTTTTAGTAAGCAACTGTAGACGTATACAGATACCCAAAGAATAAAAAGCTAGTATCCTTTTAATCAGTGAGGAAAGCACCAATATGTTTAAAGGGGGTTGATATGTTAACATGTTACATTGTCTGAAGAAGTGTTGTAAAAGGCAGGAGAGAGTACAACCCAGAAGTAGATGCAACTAGAGAGACAGAGAGACAGAGAAATGTTTTATTACTTTACTCATAAAACAAATATTTAAAGTGTTTGTACTTAATGGGCTATAAACTTCCTGTCAAGTTGCACATGAAGTAAATATATTAATTTCTCTTTTAATTGAAAAGATTAGGTAAACAGTTTAAATTTAATTTTAGTACATTAGCACCACTCCCAAACAGGAAATGGAGTACACTGGAGAATTTGTTCATTCTAAAACAAATGAATACCACCTAGAACTTTGAGAGAATAAAGAAAGCTTTGAATAAACAAGTCCTATTTTACATGCAGGCCTGGTCTCAAAAGGGATCAAATGCAGCTATAATAAGACTTCAGTTGTTATGGCAGAATAAGCTCCCTGATACTGGGAAACAAATACATACACAGTGTTACAGGCAAGAGAAAGCTCTTTTAAGAATGTAGCAGATTTGGTATAATTGCACATAAACAGCCACCTACAGTATTGATTTCTGTTCTTGTAATAATAATTTTGAGTCAAAATATATACTATCGATATATGAGCATGATAACATAACCTGACAATAATGTGAGGTGTTCTGACTGTAACTAAGGAAAGTAAATACTCTGAAATGTGATGTATATTATACTTATAAACAGCATTCAGAATCCATAGCATGCCTAAGTCAGTATCACTGGGGCATTTTACACACACACACACACCCCTCCAGCAGCAAAACGAATGACCAAATCCCTCCAGCAGCAAAACGAACGACCAAATCCCTCCAGCAGCAAAACGAACGACCAAATCACTCCAGCAGCAAAACGAATGACCAAATCCCTCCAGCAGCAAAATGAATGACCTGAGCCACACTTACCTGATGTATGTCTGACAACAAACCCCGCCAGCCAGCAAAACGAATGACCTGAAGCCACACTTACCTGATGTATGTCTGACAGCAAAATCCAGCCAGCGCCCAAACCCTGCTACACTTATCTCCTGAATGAGCCCACGCAATGAAAGATGTGAGAACAGCTCCAGCTCACCTCTCTTGGTCCTGATTGGATCTGCTTGCAGCCGATGCAGTCCAGACCTCCTCTTCTATGCAGTCGTCCCCGCACTGATTCCTGGGTGCACTTGCAGCAATGGTTGCTGGGTACCTGTTCTTCTCTATCCGGACTGCAGTCTGGACTCGTGTTTTTTTTTTTTGATTTTTAGGTTTACAGATATTTCTTCTTTCTTTTTATAGGTGGGAGGGCTGCAGTCCGGCAGTCCGATACCACGAGCCTCACCTGCCTTATATATAAGTATAAGACACAGTAAAATTCTTGTAATATAACAAATGATAATGTCTCAGCTTATGATTACCTAAGTGAAAGGCAGTATTATGACAATCTTTTGTTTCCATTGGTATCTCTCTGCTGAAGCTCACCAATATCCTCTACAAGCTGTGGCATAGTGCTGCAAAACCCGTATTTCTTTTTCACTTTCAAAGTACAGTACTCACATGATATGATATTAATTTTTATCATACATAAAAAAATAGTTTGCTCCATTTGCTATTACTTCCACTTTGCAAAATTCACAATTCACTGATCACATAATATTTACACTACTTGTTGCTCTACTGTCATTTCCACTGTAGTTGTATAACTTAAAAAGCATTCTCATAGGCATGAAATAAAGTTTAATCCTTTGTGTGTTTTTTCAGTCTGTAGTTTATTGGGCTAAAGGAGGGCAGTGCAGGCTGGAACAAGGTAGAAATTACACCTGCCTGTTCAACTGTGTAGGCTTGCCTTGAAGGCAGCAAGGGTGCTACCCTGCTTGAAGTGAATATGAAATTTGTTTCAAAGGTAGGGAATACATAGGGGAAGTTGAAAAGGAAGAAATCAAAACTGAATGTGGAAAGATTGAAGAACATTAATATAAGAAAAAAAAGAGGAGAAAGACACGATAACATGGCTCAAACTGTGGATGTACAAAGCTAGCTGGATGAGAATTGTATACTTACAAATGTAATACACAATGAAAACAGTGGGATTAATAAGAGTTATGGTGATGAAGGTCATTCCTTTCTAACAACTGAGAGAAAATAACACCAAATTAGAAGCTGGAGATTCTTCAGATCTGGTCAGTAAAGATATTCTTGTAATTGGAGATTCAGTTATTATAGGAACTGATACTTACATTTGCAGAGAAGATAATGAACATCAGATAGTGTTATGCTTGCCAGGAGCAAAATTAGAGGA
The DNA here is from genome assembly GCF_019279795.1 of Protopterus annectens. Classification (NCBI taxonomy): domain Eukaryota; kingdom Metazoa; phylum Chordata; order Ceratodontiformes; family Protopteridae; genus Protopterus; species Protopterus annectens. The sequence goes on along the minus strand of NC_056734.1, from coordinate 595,607,088 downwards.
TGTGAGACAAGTCTTAGAACAACTTAAGGAAGTACAAATCTGTAGTGGGAATTCAATATAGTCTAAATGGATCAATTTTCCATGTAGGCATAGTGGCATGGAGCCTACGGGGAAGTAAGCAGCTGTGCAATCCAGTAAAAGGAGCTGAGGGGTGTGCACAAGTGTGTGAAGACGGAAGTGTCCATGGCATGCAAATCACCTCATAAGCAGGTGAACTGCATGCAAATTAGGGTGTGGGAGTGATCTAGCAAGCTGAAAGGCAGCCCTGCAGATCATGTGTCAGTGTCCAAAGTGTACATGAGATAAAAAAGTGAACAGGGACTGTAAAAGCCCAGTTAGAAGGACGGAAATAGCATGGCAGACACATATATGTGCAAAACTATGCCCTGTGTGTCCAAAATGTAATGGAAATAAGGTAAAATATATTTTTTAATACCCATATTATGTTTGTGCTGCATGCAGCAGTGCACAAACATGCCGCTATGCAAAAAGAAAATATTGAAAAGTGTAAAAGCATAAAAAATAAAATATGTGACAAGAATGCATTATAGGGCCTTGCAGGGAGTATGTACATTTGTAGACCTCTGTGGTTGCTAAGGGGGCAGTGTCTGGAATAGTGTAGTTTCCAGGTTGTGTGCACTGATCTGTATACAAAATACTGAATAGCAAAATGGGTATCCATGGCCACAGATGGCATCAGTGTAGCCCCAGAACCATGTTGGTGTCCACAGAAGAGATAACTGACATCAAAATGGGGCATGGCTGTATTTCTTTAAGCACATTGGAGCTCGGCATAGCCTGTTTGTGAGCTGCACTGCTGAGCTGAGCAGGAGGGTGTGTCCAGTGCCTGCTAAGCTTTGTTTATCTTCAGGGAGCATGTTTTAGCTAGTTTGAGCATGTCTTTGCTAAGCATGCCTGTCTATAGGGATGTGTCCATTAAGTGCTGAGCAGTGCTTATATCTGTAGCTCGGGTTTGCGTGCCACACTGCAGTGCTTAGCAGGGAAGGCTGCTGAAAAAAAATAATAAAATTGCCTGGAAAAGACAATCAAACATAAATTACTGATTACCCCTGTACCACTTAAACTAGGCCATTAAAACACTGATAATGATGTACTTGGCAGGTGGAATGCATCATAGGTAGCCAATCACACAGGCTGTAAGCAGAGCACTAAAAAAGTTGCATACACCCTGCATTCTGATTTCATCACCATACTCTGCACCAGTGGAGTACAAACATGGGATTTTTAACTAAAGCAATGCTAGGAGCTGCTGAGGCTCTGTTACATCCGTATATGCTAGATGCTAAAGTCAGTGCAGATGCTGCTGGTGACAATAGGCCTAGACTGAGAAGGAGAAGAGTGTTCAGGCCCAGGGTAACCTTCCAGGAGCTACATGAGCTGGAGATTGTAGAGCACTACAGAGTGAACAGGGACATATTACAAGAACTCACCAAGCTCTGCCACCCTCAACACAGACCCAAGAGCCAATAGAGGGGAACCCATCGCAGTGGAAACAAAGATATGTGTAGCCCTTAGGATACTAGCTGCAGGTACTTTCCAAAGACCAACTGGGGATATGATGGGGGTTTGACAGGCATCAGCATCCAGGGTACTCCACCAGATCCTGGATGCCATGTTAGCACATGTCAGTGATCACATTTATTTACCCCACACCAATGAGGAGAGGACTAGCAGTATGTGACTCTTCTACCATGTAGCACACTACCCTGAGGTACTGGTTGCCATAGACAACACTCATGTACATCAAAGCACTGCCCAGTGAGGAGGGTAGAGTCTATATCAACCGCAAGGGGTATCACTCGATCAACTGCAAGGTCATGTGTAATGCACAGGGCATTATTATGAATGTGTGTGTGTGCTGGTAACCCTGGCAGTTATGACAACTCACATATCTGGCACGCATCACAGCTGTACCAAATGTTTGCCAGGGGGGACATCCCATATGGCCATCTACTGGGGAATGCTGGCTATGCACTGGACCTGTGGATGATGACACCTATCAGGAATCTACACCCACCCACCGAAGAATGCCATAATGAACCACATGCACAAACTAGGAACATCATGGAGCATGTGTTTGGGCTACTCAAGTCACCGTTCCAGTGCCTAAATATATCTTGTGGAGCCCTGCAGTACTCTCCAGCCACATGTGCACAGATGTTCACAGTATGTGCCATGCTACACAATATGATCCTGTGGAAACAACTGTGGCAGGATCATCAGAGGGAAGGGGCACACAACCCCCACCAGTGCCTAGGTCCCCACAGTCACACCCACAGGGGAACGCAGAGGAGGAACCCTCTGAGGCTGTCCCTGTATGCAAACACAGGCATGCCAGTATGCCCTGACCTTGGCCAGGAGGCAATGCATAGCACATGCACTGACAACCTAGTATCCTAGGGAATGACACCTTACTCCGACTCGCATACATAGTAAAAAGGATGCCAGCCAGACCACACAACCTGTACCAAACCATGTATTGGTTATGTACTGTGTGCATCAGACAGGTCAGCCCTGAAACACAGGTCTATCAAGTACTGTTTTCGCAAGGTAAGTCACTCTCCTATACAACAAATGTACGAGGTACTAGACTAAGGTACCATATGTATGGACCTGCTGCATGTATGCAAGTGAACAGAGTGGGCTACTGGGCTACTTGCACAGAACTAACAGCTACTTGGGACAACAGGTACTCTGTCCAGTACTGGGTGCCCCATAATATACATTAGGCCACATGGGTGGAAACCCCACTGCATTATGCAAGGGAAATGACAAACAGTGGGGTAATAGCACAGATGCATGGCTGTCAATGCCAGAGTCCCCTACCCCCAACACTACCCCCAACAGATCAGTATCCCCATTCAACTCAAGTAGCAGTATGTTTGCAAGGATATATCAGCAGACTACACAATTCCAGGGCTGTCACAAAGAACCTGGCTACATGTTGTATTTTCCACAAGATGCAGGGGTCACATCAGGGGTCACAGTGTATGTCTGTACACTGTTGATAGTGTGAGGAATTAAGCCTCACTTTCTGGAGTCTCGTGGTACTCACTGGGTTAAAGACATTAGGAAGGTTGATGGTGTTGATGGTTCGAAGCTGGCCACACCTACAGCTTTTGCATTTGAGTTACTCATATGGTGGGGGTCCCACAGACTGTCATAACACCGTAACCTGTTACTGCAAGGAAGCTGGACACAGCCAGAGGAAATGGGGGGACAGAGGTCCAAATCTACTGACATTATACATGTGCTGAGTAACCTAGACGGTGGCTAGTATAACAGCAGATTGCAACAGATCAGATTAGCCACGGTATGTAAAGACCATCGCATAACTGTGTCAGTACTTATAACAATTCAGTAGACTGCATTTTATAGTATATTACCAGATAAACACAACTGTATGAGGAACAGAGCAGACATATGGGGCAGAATGCTGGTCATTCTGCAACATCATGTACAGTGAGAGATATGAAGACTGTCGCCTTGTGTGTGGTGTCACAGCATGTACCCCAGTCACATCATACCTCTCAACCTCTTAGCGCAGAGAATCTGGGCAAAGCCATAAACAATAGTGGGACAAGGGCCCAATTATAAGGGCAAGGATTACTATTGGCCAGACAAATGTGGAACGTTGGTAGACTAACAGGTCTTGCATTAACATGAATCCCCTGATGTGCATGGAGACAGTAACTCAAATGTCTCTCATCATATCCTAATTTCAATCTGTAATGTTCTGCCCCTAATTTGGCAGACCGTCACCACAATGCTATGCAAAACATATCAAAAATATGATGCAAAACTCCACACATTCCATTACAGTATGTACAGTTGATAGGTATGGGTCAGCAAACAGCCGGGGAAAGCCTTGGAGAAAATATCAGGGAGTTGCTGCATGAAACAGGCGCAGCAACCAATTGGCTGCAGCACACAAAATTCTGGACTGGAGTACAGGTATGTCTGGCCTGGAGTCATCTTGTAAGTACTGATAGTCACACTGGGCATGTTCCTACACTTAGCTAACTTCAGCCCATGTCTGTTGCCTTATCTGCCCAAAGACCTGCTATGTGGACATATGTCTGCACAGACATACAACTATGTATACATATCTGTCTCACCCTATCCCATCACACTTGATTAGATTCTCTAGATAAGATGTATATATAGATATATAAAGTACAATGATACATAGACTCCACATACACGTACAGAACACATTTACATTACTGACACACACAACTACATTTAAGGAGATAACCCTGTTATACAGATTGTGATAGATGGGGATGTACAAAGGTTCCCACATACCCCTGACTGCTGAGGTTATCTGAACATACACATCACAACAGCCTTCCAATGGCACCAGACCAAGGCAGCAACAGTACATAATCTGCTCACCCACAGACCCCTGAGCCTGCGGCCTGTCACTCTGCAGACAGACATAGGTACGCAGGTGGTGTAATGTACAATGGGTGCAATGCACTCCTTGGACAGGCCGTATTGTTCCATCTACATGTCTGCCTATCAAACTGCAAACAGCCACATATGGCCAGACTAGTAGCTGTACACACATAGCAGGGATATGACCAGGAATCTCACCCCCTAGGACACTGGATACAAAATCTGTACCAAGCAGTATCACTCTGCAGGCCACACTTGCTGTCTAACACAAGGCCACTTAGCATACTCCACAAGTACACTGCCTGCAGCAATATATACAGCAGACATAACCTGTGGTGCATGCAATAGGTAATGTGAGCTGTAGTGTGTAATACTTGTTAGATAGGGGTTTTAATCTCACATTCTCCAGCTGTGTGTGTGTGTGTGTGTGTGTGTGTGTGTGTGTGTGTGTGTGTGTGTGTGTGTGTGTGTGTGTGTGTGTGTATCAACATATCCCCTCACAGAACTATGGACATGCTCATATGTGCTGTCTCCATGCAATTGTTTGCATTTTTGGCCCTGCAACTGGCTGCTGGCCTCTATATTCCCTCCTCTACAAGGCCTACCGATGTCATCCACCTTACAAGCACTGGCTCACAGTATAGAGGCAGATAAAGAGTATGGCACATGTGATAAGTGCTGCAAGCTATAGTATGTAATACTAGATAGGTAGGAGTTCTAAACCCACAGCTTCCACCTGGTTGTGTGTGTGAATATATCCCTGATAGCACTTCAGACAAGCCCCCATGGGTTATCTCTATGCAATTTACACTCACTAACTAGCTGCCAGCCTCAAAAGTGGCCTCTGTTACAAGGCCTGCTGATTTCATCCACCTTAAGAGCACTGGCTCACAGTGTAATAGCAGATAAACAGCATGGTGCATGCAATAAGTACTCTAAGCTGCAGTATGTGATACTAGATAGGTAGGAGTTCTAATCCCACAGCATCTAACTCTGTGTGGGTGTGTGTGTGTGAATAAATCCCCTGTCAGCTCTTCAGACAAGCTACTATGGGCTATCTCTGTGCAATGATTATGCATTTTATGCCCACTGACTAGCTGCTGGCCTCAACAGTGGCCTCTGTTACAAGGCTTGCTGATGGCATCCACCTTAAGAGCACTGCCTCAGAGTGTAGCAGCAGATAAAAAGCATGGTGCATGTGATAAGCACTGAGAGCTATAGTGCGTAATACTAGATAAGTAGGAGTTCTACTCTCACAGCATCCAGTGTGTGTGTGTGTGTGTGTGTGTGTGTGTGTGTGTGTGTGTGTGTGTGTGTGTGTGTGTAAATATGTCCTCTGACAGCACTGGAGACATGCTCATGTGGCCTACCAGTGTACATTGGTTATGCATTTTATGGTCCTGTGACTAGATGCTGGCACTAAATTACCCTCCTCTACAAAAGCATAATTGCTGTCCACCACCATTTATAGTTGTACATGCAAACTACCCATGTGACATTTTATTTATTTATTTTATTTTACATTTGTTGACCGGGCTAGTCTAGCTGGATATATGTCCATTTTCAGTAGAGGCCCAGGGAGATAAGCTCCAAAATTAACAATTATAATGATACTAAATAAAATCCCATTAAAGAAATACATGTAAAGTAATTAGTTAAAATTAGATAAAATTAAGACATTGTTACTAGTGACAAAGTTATAAGATATAAACATGCAGTAGTTAGGAAATAAACAAATATTGTAGCACATGACATACATGGAGAATAATACAAAATGTACAGAGAGTAGGGATATAGTAAAGTAAGAAGAAAAGTAAGTACACTTTTTTTTTTTTTTTCTTTCATAGATAGTAAGAAGGAGTTACAGATCAGTGGGTGCCACTTTGACATAAAATGTGGGTATTACAGATGTGAAGTATAGTCAGGGGTCAAGAAATAAAGTTAGTCAGGATTAGTACAGGGGCACAGCCATTGTGTTTTGAGGTATAGCTTGAGTTTCTTTTTAAAGAGAGATTTTGAGGGAATAGACGAAAGTTCAGAGGGAAGCAGGTTCCAATCTTTTCCAACAGTGTTAGAAAAAAGAGAGTCTCCAGCCTTGTTGTTTGACTTGACAGTATCTATAAGAAGTTTGTGTGCAGATCTTAGGGACTTTAGGTTATGGTATGGGTGAATAAGAGTAGATAGTATAGGTGTTTTGTCAGGTTGATAAAGAATTTGATGGGCTATGCCTAATTGATTAATTTTTAGTTGCTGCTGAAATTCAAGCCAGCCTAGTTGTTTTAAATTAGTACAGTGGTGGGTTCTGTAAGGGTTTCCTGTGGCAAATCTGGCTATGTTGTGGTAGGAGTTGTTTAATTTCAACAAATTCTTTTTTGATAAGTTGGTAAATATGGGAGAGGCATAGAGAAGGGGTGAGATAAGGTGGGAGTGGGCTATAGTTGTTCTAGATTCTGGAGTGAGGAAAGGTTTGATTCTGTAAAGAGAGCCTATTTTTTGTTAATGGTTTTCAATGTGTTGTCTATATGGGCATCAAAGTTAAGGTTGTTATCAATGGTAATGCCTAGTAGTTTGGTAGTAGAATCTTGTGATATAGGTGTGCCATTTTTTGATGTTATAGTAAAGTCAATGTGGGGAGATTTGCTGGAAGGTGTGAAGAGGAGGAGTTTAGTTTTTTTTGGGTTAAGTAGTAGACAGCGTTGGGAAAACCATTCTTCTACAGATTTAAATATGTGTTGTGTGAGGGAGTGAAGGTCTGATACAGATGTTGCTGTATCATGTATCAAGGGTAGTAGAGTGTGTCACAGGATATGAAAGCATGATGATGCTGACTGTCCCTATTGTCCCTGACAAAATGTTCTATACATATGCAGCTAGGAAGCCATGCACATGTACTGGCATACCTTGTTGATGTCATATCTCTGCTGCCTTGCCATCCTGTGTCACTGTATTTCCACCATGTGTCCATAGTTGCATCACTCAGACCCCCGGGACAAAAACATACACAGATCTGTGACACACCACTCATTCTGTAACACTACCACCAGTGTACCATCAGGCAACAAAGATACACATTTGATGTGTACCTGTATTGGCCCACAACAACTGCCATGGCATGACACTACTGCACTATACAAACACATGTAAAGGTATATGGTCACCTTGTGCATCAGACACATGCATGCAAGTCCCTGCATTGATGGTATGGATACCAGGGATGTGGCATAGGTATCATCACATGCACAGGGCGCGGTGGTGCCAGAAGCCTTGGCTGTGTGAAACATTTGACAGCATGTGTGTGAGTCAGGAAGGGGTGCTGGTGATATAGGTCATGGAGTGGTGTCATGTGTGTCTGTAGGTGACCTGCACATGACAGTGGCATTGGAGTGTGTGCATCTACATAGTCAAGCTCAGTGCTAGCCACACACGTGTGTATGATGAACAGCTGTGGACCATACATGGTTGAGTGGACAGTTCACCATCTCCAGTCATGAATATGGGAACTGGCTCCTCCATGATAGCATGGGCAGCACCATGCCCAAGGTCAGATGTGATGCTAGTACCTGATAGTGACTGTTGTCTGCTGTGCCTGAGTCTCCCACGGGTCAACCCAGGAACACATGCCCATGGCTTTCCATGTTGTGGTGTGGACAGCACACCTCTCTCTGTAGTGCTGGAGGTGGTGACACTACAGGAATTTGAGTGTGCATGGCCACGTAGACTACCAGCAGATGGTGTTGCTGGCCTACGTCCACATGACCGATGCCCATTCCCAACCACATGTTCCAGCAAAGGCAATCTGCACTCAAAGACAGACACTGTCTGAGCCCACTGTCTATCTACTACATCAGTGAAATGTTCAATGGCATCACCAATGTGGTGGAGGCAGTCATGGATATGAGACTGTGCTGCATCCATAACCCTAAGCATCTATCTGGTGTTGTGTTCAGCTCATGCCTGTCCATCCATGACAGCCCAAAACATAAGGCAAGTGACAAAAGATGTGACACATCCAACAGGAAGTGGATGGGCAGCAGTCTTCCTTCTGGCATCCCTGTCAATCTGCCTGTGTGGCACCTTGCCAACTGTCTGGCTATTTCCAGTGTTTACACTCACTGTTGCCATAGTTCTCACACTGTCCTTTACTAAGTCACCACCCTCTGACTGTCCAATGTCTGTGGCCTCTGGTGACTGGGTATGTGTGAGCATACTGACTGTGTGTGGGGATAATGGGGGCAGAAGAGGGATGTCAACCTCCAGTACAAATTCAGACACTGACAACTCCATCTGTGCCTCCAATGAGACACTGACATCAGGTTGTGAGGGGGACAGACTCCAACCCCCCTGTTCACCTGGGAGAACTAAGACAAAAGCAGTATATTACCACCTGCACTATTATGTATGATAATCCATACAGACTCATACAAATCAGGGTCCACAACTGTATTACATGTCACATCTTCTCATCTCTGATTCCCTGCACAACACACACACACAACAACATGCACAGACAACCCAGGGCCTGTATAACATGCACATCAGCAACATCTGGGTAATGTTGCCAGTTCAATACACCTGTGAAGTATGCAATATGACAGTGTATGTGACAGAACTACACATAAAACCCAGTACACCTATCTTGACAATGATATGCCAGTTGTAGTACTACTACTTCAGGTATGTACCTTCTCCCTATTTTTCCTGAAGGGACATCTTGGAGTAATTGCCTCATGTATAGCAGGCTGCACTGTTGCTCACAACTATAACTGCAAACATGTTAATGTTTGTACAAATACACACCTGTCATTCCCTAGGCTATGCACTGTAGTTAACTGCTCCAAAATGAAGCATACAATTATTCTACTCTAGCTAATCAGAACACTTGTGCAAAAGATAAAATGGCAGCCCTTAACATTCATTGGGTATATCTGATCAGGCAAAACAACAGCATAATACAAGAAAAAGAAAAATAATCTGGTTCCACACAGCAGTGAAAATCAATATGTCCTTTATTCTAATAAGGTAAGTGCTTTCTCGGAATAACATCCGCTTCATCAGACCAACAAAGATAGAATAACAGTTACATTTTAAACACTAAAACATCCAATCAAAAATTAGATAAAATGTGCATCATAGCTAAAAAGCCATGTGATAAAATACATCTGTAGAATATATAGATTTTTAAAAAGTTGAATAAAAGACTAAATGGAAACCCTGGAAACTACCGCCCCATAAGCTTAACCAGCCTGGTCTGCAAAGCTATGGAAAGAATCATTATGGAACTCATAAACAGAGACATAGGGGACATACAGACACTTGACCCCACCCAGTTCGCCTTTGTAAAGGGCAGATCCTGCCTTTTAAACCTGGTTGACTTTTTCGAAACAGTCACTAGAGCCATTGATGAGGGCAAAGCAGTACATACAGCATACCTGGACTTGGCTAAGGCCTTCGACACAATACCCCACTCAGGCATCATAGATAAGCTCAACAGCTTAAAAGTAAACCCTTATGTCACTAGATGGGTTGCAAACTGGCTAAAGGACAGAACCCATAAAGTTAAAATCGCTGGAGCAATGTCAGACTCAAAGCCAGTCACAAGTGGTGTCCCACAGGGATCTGTCCTGGGACCCCTCTTGTTCGGCATTTATTTCTCAGATGTTAAAGCAAACATGGGAGGGCTGTGGCTGACAAAGTTCGCAGATGACTGCAAACTAGGCGCCATAGTCGATACATGAGCAGACACACACATCCTACAAAAAGGCCTCACAGAAACGGACAACTGGTGCCGGAGCCACGGCCTTAAACTAAATGCCAAAAAATGTATAGTCATCCCCTTTGGGAAAAACAAAGTACCCACAAATTATCACATAGACAGCAACCCACTGAGTATGGAAAAAGTAATCAGAGACCTAGGGACCCAAGTCGACAGCGACCTCTCATTTGACACCCACGTTGCCAAAGTGGTTAGAAAAACATTTTACCTTGCACACCTCATCATGAAGGGATTCACATCCAGATCCAAGGATGTCATTGTACCCCTATATTCCTCCCTCATCAGACCCATGATTGAGTACAATGCCCCATTTGGTATGTATCTCACCCGGCATTTGCAACAGCTGGAGATACCTCAAAAGTACCTCACCAAGAGGATCAAGGGTCTCCAACATATGTCTTATTCTGCCAGACTAAAGAAACTTCAGCTCTATTCAGTAGCATACCGCCTGCTCAGAGGTGATCTCTGCCTGACGTACAAGGCCATGTCCAATCAGGATCTGATGGACATGCTCCACCTCAAAAAATCCAAATCCATCAGGACCACGAGAGCTAAAGACTTAAACCTCGGCACAAGTATGAATAGGACATGCTGGAGGGATAGATTCATAACCCAGAGGCTTCCCATGCTTTGGAACAAGATCCCAGTTCATATTAGGCAAAGCCCCTCACTGTCTCTCTTCAAGAGAAACCTTGATGAGTGGATGAGAGATCGTAAGTTTACCCCAGGGGTCACATCTGTGTCACTGCTAGACAGGGGCACAGTAAACTAATTCTATTATATAAGGGGACCTTCATTGTGTCACTACTAGACAGAGGCACAGTATTCTAAATTTATTCTGTACATTTTTTGTACCATTTCATGGGGTGGCAAAAGCCACATCACTATGGCTAGGCTTACAAATGCCCCAGGGCAGATAGCCTAGTACTATACTATGAAACTATGAACAATATGCACTTAAAAATGGCAATGAATACAATAGTAATAAATAATAAAAGATGGACTATTGAAATATATATAATAAAATATTGAAAGAGAAATCAATGCTTTAATGGCCGTGCTTTAAGAAAGGGTTTCAGGGAAATTCTGTTGCTTAAACCAGGAGGTTTATCAGCTTGAAAACACAAAATCCATTTCTGTTCAGTAGATTCTGTTCTATTATTTATGTCACCTCCTCTCTTGGTACTATGCCGAATGTCTAGTACCATAAAGCTAAATTTATGTTCTTTACCCTCTTTAGCTACATGTAGTGATAGTGCGCTGGTTTCTTTAACATTCCTAATATCCCTAAGGTGTTCAAGTATTCTATCCTTGAACACCCTATTTGTTTTCCCTATGTAAAATGAGAAGCAGGTAGTACAACAGCAAAAATAGACAACATTTTGTGTTTGACAATCTGCATAAAAGGCAGTATCTATCTTAAAACCCAAAGTGGGATGTGTGAAATGATTACCAATGTGTATATGTGTACAGGCCATACAATTCCTACACATATATGTACCAAGTCTATCAGATATTATAGTTGATTTAGTATTAAAGGATCGATAACAGTGCTGACTGTTAAGTGATCTATTATTTCTAAAAGCAAAATATGGCTGTGTGCCAATGACCCCATTCAACTCATGTACAGTGGACAGAATATTCCAGTTCTTTTTAATAATATCACATGCTACATGCACATTTCTTGCAAAAGTCAATGGCATCCTTATTTTATTCCTAGAGGTATCAGTGGAAGCATCACTTGAGAAAGTATTGTCAGTATTATCCCTGTTGTTAATACTAGTGGGGAAGGGGAAAAATATGACTGGCACTTACCTGACCTATGCCACCATCCTTCTGCTATTTGAGAATCAATAAGTTTACTACTATAGCCTCTTTCTAAAAATTCTTGTTTAGGTGTTTGTAATGCAACAATGAGACTATCACCATCATTAAAAAGTCTCATAGTTCGAAATATCTGTCCTTTCAACACATTAAATTTCGTATGATTCGGATACATACTGCCATAGTGTAGAACGTTATTCTTTCTAACAGTTTTCTTATACAAAGTAGTAGACACAGTGAATAAATTATTTTTAGTAACTTTAACATCCAAAAAAATCTACTTCTTTATCAGAATATTCATAGGTAAAACTCAAGAAAGTATTTAACTGATTTAAGTATAAAAGAAACTCTTGTAGTCGCTGCTCTGAGCAATGCCACAACAAAAAAATATCATCCGCAAAACGTTTATACCATTTGATGTTAACCTGGTATTCATTATTCGAAATTACATGTTTAGCTTCTCAGTTAGCTAGGGATAGGTTGACATAGTTATTAGCACAAGCTGTGCCCATAGCTATGCCAACTTTTTGAGCATAATAAACATCATTAAAAATAAACCCATTGTTTTCTAGGATGATTTACAAAAGTGTGCAAATAAGTGTCACCATAGTATCAGGGGTGTTTCTCTCACACAGTAATTCTCTGACATTTCCAATTCCCCATTCATTTGGGTATAACAGTGAACAATGATTCAATATCCAGAATTGCAAATAGACATTGTCCTAAGATAATTTCATTTTGTTTAGATAGCTCATTTAAAAAACTCTTGGTATCCTTTAAAACAGTGCTACAATTATCCAGGGCAGCATGCAAAGTCTTTTCTACAAAGATAGAAAGTGTCTCAGTTACCCAACCTCGGCCTGAAGCTATAGGGCGCATTGGTGGAGTTAAAGGATTCTTATGTATTTTGGGTAGACCATATATCAAAGGGACTGTTGGATGTTCTACCTTGAAATACTCAAACAGTTGCTCAGATATCATGCCTGTTATTAATAAATCAAAGATCAAAAACTGTACGTTTTCTATGACACTACTAAGTATATGTATAGGTAAGATGGCATACGTATCAACGTCACTGAGATGACTTAACATAGATTCTATATATTTGTCCTTGTTGATAACAACAACACCTCCTTTATCAGCTGGATGTATTTCTATACTATTTAGTTCTTTCAATTTAACTAGAGCTTGTATCTCTGCAGCTGTTAAATTACTAAAATTATTAGTTTGCTTATCTAGAGACTTCTCTCTAAGTTGTTTTTCACAAAGGTCAATAAACAGATCTATAGCAGAATTACTAGGTGGTATGTAAGTGCTGGGCTTTCTAAATATACAATCAGCATTATTAGAATTACCAAACATAGCTTTAAGTGTAAGAGTTCTGCCAAAAAGGTGTAGATCTTTAATTACCTCTGTTATGTCCATTCTTTGAGCCGGAACAAAGGTTAAACCTCTGTTTAACACAGATAGTTGTGAGTCAGTTAAAGTTAAAGTAGAGATATTGTGAGCTAAGCTTATTTGTATCTCTTTCCTGACCTTATTTTGTCCTCCTGGCTGTGTAGTCATCGTGTATGTTGATTTTGCAGGCGATTCCTCGATCTGCCTCTTATAGGCAGGGGTTCTTTCAATAAAAAATGTCCACGGGTGGAGCCTGATAGCACAGAGGTTTGCTCTGTGGAATTTAAACTCATACTGGAAGCCATGCTTGTTTTAGGTCTAACAGCTGCAGTGCTTGTGCTAGCATCAGAGTGACTGCTTACAGCAGCTACAGATGTAGTTAGGTTACATTCTGAAACAATTCCCTCACTAACAGGAACAATAGGACATTGGGCAACAGTTCTGTGGGTTCTGTAGAAGTGGTAGTTTTAACAGCATTTGCATATGCTGCTTGTTCATCTGAAATGGTTGAATGCAATGCAGTTCTGGGTCTTACAGAGCTCCACCCATTTCCTGTTATATGCTGTATGTTGGAGTTAGTATTAACCCTTTCATTTACCCAAGAGAAGACATTACCTTCTTTAAAATCCTTCAAATCCCTTTGTAATTTTTTTTGTCTTTGGTAGCAGAAAGTCTCTTGTCATAACCAGTAATATTTTCAAACAGCACATCCATTTTATCACCAACAAGTTCATCTGAATAGGGATTGTTAATTATGTTTTGCAACTCAGGGATTTCATTAGATAGTTTTAGCTCCTCTGGACTAAAAATATTGATAAGGAGCTGCATATATTCAGTGCTGCACTCAAGGTTAAGTAACTGCCAGAGCCTAAGTAGCTCAGGATAAGCTTGCCCATAACTGGGCATGGTGAGAACCCTGAGTCCCCTTGGTGCTATATTAAGGCTCAGTGAAGCCTCAAGATGAAAGCGCTGCCACTGCAAGCACTTAAATTTATAAAGTTTATTCTCCAGATTGTGATAGTCATCTCTGAAAGCTGCAGATAAATCAGGATCATCTGGAGTCAGTGATGTTGTCTGCATATAAGTTCCATTAAGTAATGGATTAGTTTGAAAGTCCAATAAAGTAGACAAACGATAGTTGTTCCTCCTATTAGATGGCAAATCCATCGAAGGTACAAAGTTGTCCAAATGATCCATTTCATTTCCTGCCATGCTTGGTTCAAAGATAAAGAAAATATACCAAACGAAAACAGTCCATGAACCAAATAAGGAATCAGATGCAAAAACCAGAGAATACAAGGAAAAGAAAAATAATCTGGTTCCAAACAGCAGTGAAAATCAATATGTCCTTTATTCTAGTAAGATGAGCACTTTCTCGGAATAACATCCGCTTCATCAGACCAACAAAGATAGAATAAGAGTTACATTTTAAACACTAAAACATCCAATCAAAAATCAGATAAAATGTGCATCATAGCTAAAAAGCCATGTGATAAAATACATCTGCAGAATATATAGATTTTTAAAAAATTGAATAGAAACAGACTAAATGAACAATATGTACTTACAAATGGTAACAAATGCAATAGTAATAAATAATAAAAGATGGACTATTGAAATATATATAATAAAATATTGAAACAGAAATCAATGCTTTAATGGCTGTGCTTTAAGAAAGGGTTTCAGGGAAACTCTGTTGTTTAAACCAGGAGGTTTATCAACTTGAAAATGCAAAATCCATTTCTGTTCACTAGATTCTGTTATATTATATATGTCACCTCCTCTCTTGGTACTATGCAGAATCTCTAGTACCATAAAGCGAAATTTATGTTCTTTACCCTGTTTAGCTACATGTAGTGATAGTGCACTGGTTTCTTTAACATTCCTAATATCCCTAAGGTGTTCAAGTAGATATATATATATATATATATATATATATATATATATATATATATATATATATATATATATATATAGACATATTGAAACTTGGAACTAACTGTGATGATGCGAGTATTGTCAGATATTCAAGCAGAAGTAGGGCAGTGGATGTGTATCATATGTCAGCATAGCTACCTGGGGTTTTTCAAAGAATTATATGTCATTTGTATATGAAACTGATTTGGATGGGTGCTTTTGCTGAAAACATATTTGTGAAGTTGTTTGTGTTAAAACATTTACCAGCAGTGGGTCCTGCTGGACAGAAAAAGAAATACACCTGTATGTCAGACTGTATTGTAAATGTGGAAATTAATATATTGTAACAGATGATACTGGAAGAAAAGAGGTTAATCTCAGTCCAGCTAACTTTGAAAAATAGTTTGAAATTAAATTACCTGGTAGGCCATGAATATTGTATTTCACAGTTATGACTACTTCCAAAGAAGAAATGCCTGTGAAAACAAGGACTAGGAATCCTTGTTGTATTGTCCATAACAGTGAACTAATTGCTACCTTGCAAGGGTGCAAGTATTGAAATGGTTTTATGGCTTCCATTGGGAATGAATATGGTATTTCACAGGTCTGATTGCAACCAGAGAAGAAATGCCTGTGAAAACAAAGACTAGGAATCCTTGTTGTATTGTCCATAGCAGTGAACTTATTGCTACCCTGCAAGAGTGGAAGTGTTGAAATGGTTTTATGGCTTCCAGATGCTATAACACATCCAAGCAAACCTCTATATGTGTGGATGGTAACACATATGTGTGAAATTCTGGTTCAGTTTCTAGTAAAGGGGGAAGTATGGGCACCAGGAGTCAAATAATCCTTCTGTAATTCAAGACTGAAATTATGTTTTTATACTAGATGAGACTGAAGTCTCATTGCAGTCTGTTTTTGGAACCTGACAAAGAATGAAGACCACTCACCCACTTCATCTTGATTTACGTTAGTAAGCAAATAGGGAATAATAATTCTATAGATCATTCAGGAAAATATAGTGAGCTTAGTTAAGTACTGTTTTTTTGTGTCTGTGTGAATCTATTTATCTGTGTTATTTTAATATTTCCTCTCCTTGAAACTCTGAAGTTTATTGTAAATACATATTTAGTATTTTCATGTTCTTTAATTAGTTATTATTACATGCATTTAAACTTCTTACAGTGGCTGGTCCTTTAGAGAATATTTTAACCTTTGAGAGTACTTATATTTGTTTGGTAACACTGTGGCTGCTCCTGAAAGCCTTGCTGTTTGGTCAACATTACCATTTGTATTATTAATTTTACTCAGCATAATCAGGTACCCTTATAAGAGGTTTAGAACAGCTGGCTTTGGAGTGCCTGGTGGCAGTAACTACCTTATAGTCTAGGCAGAGGGCCATAGCTAGTAAATCTGTACCAGGATTTTCTAGGTGTGTGTGTGTGTGTCTGTGTGTGTGTGATTGTGTGTGGAAACCAAATCTCAAAGAGTGTGTGTGTCTGTGTGTCAGTTACTTGGAGCAGGGACCCAGAGTATTGGTTCCACTGAGAAATTGATGGAGGAATTGGCTTGTCCCCTCGGCTGAGGGCTCAGCTTTACAGCTGTTCCAGTGATGAGTCTTATTGAGGATCTGGAGAGAAAGAGAGGGAAACCTATGCTCCAAGACTGAGTGTGTTGCTTATGTGCTCTTAAGGGAAATTATGCTTGATGCAGACAGCTACATCTGGAAATACTGTGTGTATCTATTTTTTGTTCCAAGTGAAGGTCCCACACCAGTGTTAGTGGTGAGGATTCAGGCTCCTTGATTACTGACCCAGAAGGGGGATGTCATACCAACTATAAACTTGGATATATGTATGTATGTATGTATATATATATATATATATATATATATATATATATATATATATATATATATATATATATGCTGATGCTAACATTTTTAAAAATCTTGGGTTAATATTCCACTACAGTAACTCTGTATCTTTTCCAGTATCAGTATATTCCCCTAAGTAACTCTGTACCTTTTCCAATGTCAGTATATTCCCCTGAGAGTTTTGCATGGAGTCTCATGAATGCATTGTCATATATCACTTACTTCCATTGTTTAATGACACTGAATCTGTGTAGGTGATATATTGCCATTGGTAGGTTTATGCTTTAACTTGTGATCTGTCAAGCTTGGCCTACTAGTAGCATGATAAGTGAAATTATTCAGGAATATCCCTGCAAATAACTTTTACCATTAGACCTTTTCAACTTTGTGAAAGCTTAGTAGAAATGGAAATCATAGCAGCATGTCTGGGATCATACTGAAGAGAAGTATATGGAAAGTGAAAAGGATCAGCTCAATATGCTTCAACCCTTTTTTTTTTTTTTTAGCTGTTCTCTTGACTTCATAGACAGCAAGAATAAGATACGACCCACAAATTATTTGTCTATTTTAATTAGATGAAGCTTTATATTTTGCACTTTAAACTTGAAATGTAGATTCTGGATTTCAGCCCTAAACCTTTCAGTCTTAAGGTATAGCATTAAATCAGTGCAGACATGTGTACCTTACATTTCGCAAGACCTTCAGAGCATGTTAAATCGGTGAAACAACTTGTTCTAACCCTAAAGGAAAGCCGTTTCACCCATTTCTTAGGCTGTCTAAACTAATTAATATAGTCTGTGTAGAAATGCTCTCAGTGTTTGTGTTCCTAGTCTTTAAGAGCATCAGAGGTTGTCTCCCAAGGTCAGACATAACTGGTTACCCATTATTTTAGTTCCCAGATAAAGGTGTATGGAAGTAGAAAAGCATACATAAACTTATTTTAATCACAATCAAAATATGCTTGTGGATCTCACTGTATTGTCTAGCCAGATGCAAAGACTTTTAAAGAAGTATGGCACAAACATCTGTGTCATCACTCAGCAAAACCAAGGTAGAGGTAAGAGCAGAAATATTTTATGTTAATTAATTCTGAGTTAACATTGTTCTTTGTTTGGTAATACAGTAGATAACCAAACCATCTGGCAATGTATCAGGGCTTATTGTCAAACTATGACTAATAGAAAATTATTAACAACAGACAGCAATTATTAAAAGATCTATTCTATATATCTGTGATGAAATAAATGGTCAATTTTGGATCAGTGATGTACATCTGGACAAGGTAAAAATGAAAGTCACATTAAATCTTGATAAAAAATGAAAAAAAAAAAATATGACCATTCAAAATTGCACATGTAACAAACTGATCACCAAAGTGAGGCTGCAGCCCATAATAAAGAAGGATTGTAACTAAGGCATTAGGTTTGTGGATACATTTTGATAACGAATTGCAGTATTATCTTGGTATATATATTTTCACATCACTGGAACTTACAAGTATATTCATAAGTTTAACAAAGTGCTGAAAGAGCTGTAAGTATTGTACAATTCAGGAGAAAAATTAAAAATATTCTCTAAAGAATGTATACAGGTTAAATAGGAAAGTTGCAAAACTTGACTAAAAAGCACTATTTAAACATGTTAAGAACTGGCATGCTGCCATAATGAAGTGGCATTAGGGCAGAGTGGGACACAGGGCTGATGTGTAAAATATTATATCCTAGCCAGTGCTCTGGCTGTAGTGCAAGTCTAGTCATATGCATCAATTAGAAAAAATATATCTCCAAAAGGTTCTACTTTAGAGCTTCCTGTCAGAAGTGAAAGACCTAAGTCTGTGAATGCCAACAATTTAAAAAAATACAATTCAAGAGAAAAAAGTTAGTTCTGAAATTCAAATGTTATGAAAATTAAGTAGCCTTGCACCACTACACTCACCGACAACTGCATTTACACCTTATACTTCTCTGCTACAGATACAGTAACAGTGAGATTGCTGTAACTCAGAGTAGGGGAAATACTTAAAGGTACCTCAGCCTCAGACTTCACCCCTCAATACCATCTTACAAATACCTACTAGCACTAACACCAACCCTAACCCTCCACCTTACCTTAGAAAAACCCTTTTAATAACACTATCACTACATAGACAGGCTCAGACACACACCATTTGCACCAACTCACATGTACAACACCAAATCTATCCCCATTATGTAAACCTTACCCCTACCCTAACCCATGAATGATCACACACATTATCCAAATGTGTAATGCTAAATCTTTTTGGAGTTGTCAAATGTTTCAGGCTTTCCAACATAAAGTCATATTTTTCTGCAAACACCATTACTCCATAACTTCTTAGGTGTGTACTAGGCTAATGATCACTGGGGTACTTTAAGCCTAGCTGTGCATCCCAAATCTCTGACAAATTCTGGCACCTTTGGTAAATGTAAGTAGGGGCTTGGGAGATGAAAAAGTTACAAGCAGAAGTCTAGGAGATGAAACATTTATAGGTTGCCTTTGTTCACGAGAGATGTAGGTCCAAATCAGGGATGAATTTCCTATTCCTTATCCAAATGCCTAAATTGCACTTAAATTGAATTAGGGAAGAACTCTCCTTCACATGGATGGAGAGCTTGTTACAGAGAAGGGGATAGTCTCTGCAATACATGACTGTCTTTCCAGCAGGTCCTATTTTTATCACGGGCAAGTTTTAAGTCTTTAGAACAGGTAACTGGTGTTTTTTGTGGATATGCCCTTCAAAGACTGTAACACTCAACCAACACTACATTCAATCATCCCAACATTCATCAACATTGACAGGAGTAGCACACTTTTATTATTTATTTATTTATTGGCCAGGGAAAAAGTTTGACTGGGCAGAAGGCCATTTTCAACTGAGGCCTGGGGAGTAAAGCTCCAAATATATATAAAACATTAAATAAGTATACAGTGAATAAGTTAGAAGCATCCATTAGCAGGGTAAATTAAATAATATAATACAAGAGTTTGCAAGTACAATTATGTATCAATATCAATAGGATTGATTAAAACAAAAGTAGATGAACTGTAGATTGAGAACAGATAAGTTAAACTACAATTTGACAAAATTAACTTTGACCACTTCACAGGGAATCCTAAAAAGGTAGACAGATAGATAGATAGACAGATAGATAGATACACAGACATATATATATATGGGTTCCACTATTTTTGTCAAATGATGCTTTGGTTGACATCTGTTTAGCTGACACAATCTGGTTGACTAAACAGATGATTAACATGAGTCTACAAAAGTAGCAGATTGGACTATTCTTGAGGATGGTGAATTTTCCCTTTGTCAGACAATTGTCCCGTCTCAGAGTTAGCATATGTAATTAGCAGAAGGCATGGGGGTAGGGAGGCTTGCCCCCCCTCACCTGAAAAAAGCAATGTTTTCGTTTGTTTTTTTTTTTTTTCTGTTTTTGAATGTGATGTGATTGATGCTTGTTGTGTGCATTGTAGTGTGTCAATATGCATAATTTTGATCATTTGGTGTCATCATGCATGTTGACATTTATGCTATTCGACCAAGTTAAATAAAGCTGTATCTATAATATCTCTGTCTTTCTTTATATATACATATATATATATATATATATATATATATATATATATATATATATATATATATGGTTTGCTATTAAAATATTGAAACTAAAACAAAAAACGGTACTTAGCGAACTAATTAGTCAAAAGTACACATTACCTAATGGTCCTAATGTCGAAAATTAGCAGTTAATGCCAAAAATGTCGAGCACAACATTTTATGGCACTTACCAGCAATGCCACCCTTGCAGTAACTCCCTAACTACACCTAACATCCCATTTATGCAGGGGACCATGGCCCACTGCACCCTCCTGTGGGGAGTTGTGCCCCCCACAGCTCCCCTAACTATATATTCTGACTCTGAGATCGCACTACAGTGAGGAAAGGGATGTATTTCTCTAACCGCACTGTACCGCAATCCCTGTACATCCCTTTGAACGTTCATATATGCGAATGTACAGTACATTCGCAAATATAACGTTCGATCATTTAGCTTGCACACATATGAACTATTCAAACATCTGTAGTTCGAATAATTCATAGGCATACAATGCTACGTCAAAATGTTAATAGTAAACCTATATATATATATATATATATATATATATATATATATATATATATATATATATATATATATAGAAAATGCTGAGAAAGGCAAGATGCATGTAATATGTATGTTTTTGAACTATACTTTGTAATGTATATGAACTAGAAAAAAGTTAATCATTGTATTTTTAAAAATGGATTGTCTTTTGTTACCAGCACAGATAAATATAACGTGATAGAGGTAGACCATACATTATTATGGGATTTTATCTACAGATAGGCTGAGTCCCAAACCCTCCAGATAGCAGCTGGAGCTATCAAAGGGTACTGAATTTCCATACCAAACTAGCCCCATGAACCATTGGATTTTCTTTTATTGAAGCATAGCATTTATCAGACACTGTCTAAACCCCCAGACTCCAGCCATTTTAAGTGGGCTATGGTCAAGGGATACTCTGTGTTCCTCTGTCCACCTCTATGCAGCTTAAGGGGGCTGTGACCAAGGGATACTTAGTGTTCCTCTGTCCACCTGCTATGCCGATACTTTTCCCTCTCAAGAAATGAAACCGGGTGATGTCACCTTGTGCAGTGTTTAATAGGAAATGAGTTTGCTTAACATAGCTGTACAACACTCCCTCTATCAATGAGATGGTGGAACTGGAAGTTTCTACTCTGTACACCACCCAACAGAGTCATAACCAGACATCAGTTTGCACATGCCTGTTTTATTAATGTGACCTGAACCAAGACTGCATTCCCATAAGAGGATGGTTTAGTTCTAGAATGTGAATGAAATATCTTTAGTTAGAATAACTTCTCAACAAAGTTCAATAATATGACTGTCATCAAATCATATTACTACTATGCAATACACAGAGTCTCTGATTACATTGTCAAAATAGGAGAAATATATCCTTGTTATCTGATTTCATACATAAGAATTGGGCCATAAAAAGCTGACTAAAGCCAGATTATTGTATTTGAATCTGGCTGCATTAAAAAAGTATGTATCATGAAGCCACAAAGAATTTATTCACCAGGGAAATGTGCCAGAAAGTAAACAGTATAATTAAAAGCTGAAAAAAATCACTGTGCTGCTAGAGAAAATGAAAGCCAGAAATGAAGTGCAGTGCTAGAGTTACTAAAAGCTGGAAGCTGTTGCATGCCTTGTCTTGCCACACAATCTTTTTTAAAAGAAAAAAGTAAAGTAGCAGCCTGATTTCAAGGTGCACAGAGATGAAGCTTTGACTGCACCCCAAATAACTGTGTTCAGCTAGCAGCCTAGTGTCTGGAAAGGACAGGACAAGGAGGGTGGGAGTGAGTGGCTTTTGCCTGCTCACCCATCCTTGGGGAGGGAGATGGCTTTAGCTCACCACTAGAGTGATGCCTAGGAGAAGTAATTGGCATTGCATTCATGAAGAATGGTCTTGCTGGGCACACACTACTCAGGGTATACAGACATACCAGGATGTAAGACGTGTGGAAGCATGTATGCTTTCCTGTGGTAGACATCACTAATAGCTCTCTGTTTAGAGGTTATGAGCACCAAGGTGTTAGGAAAGAAGTCCCATGGGTCTCTCAGACTGGCCTAATCCCCACCTTACAACTCCCACCACTCCAGAGAATAATGGACTGATGAAGCCCTCCAATAAGAGAATAAGTGGGCAGTAGGGATCTTGCTAGGTTGGAATTGCCTGGCTCCCTCCATGAGGGAGGAAAAAAATGGATTGACAACAGTGAAGGAAAGAAAGAAAAACATTGTGTATAAAACTGGAGATGGGGGTATTTGAAGCTAACAAATGAAAGCTGACAAAACTCCCCATTTATAACAAAAAATGTAATGATGGCAGCGTCGGTCATAGCCCTTTATTATATGTTGTTGGTGTGGACATCAAACGTGACCTCCAAGTCCATTTCTCAAACTCACAAAAATGTGTTTGCAATTAGAGACACAGTCTTAGTCCCCTTTATTAAAGTGCTAAAAACAGTTACCCAAAAGGCCATACCAGCTTAAAATACACATAAAAATCCAAGATCCAGCATTATAAAACAATTATTCATTTAATGTTTACAAGGATTGACCTGTCATAACAGCATACATGCTGAAACTAGTGATACATTTTTTAATGTAACTGACAAACCACATTTTGTCAACAAACAACATACTGAAGTAGATGCAGGGATGCTGTCAGTACCCCTTGGCAGACAACGCTTACATTCAGAATTACCCTTTTGAGATGATGAGTTAGATGAAGAGAAAAAGCTGGTCTTGTTTTTATAGGATAAGAGGATGCGGTTTTGACCTCATGTCAGGCTACTGATGAAAGAAACACTGGCTTGAATGACCTACAGTTAAGTCACCTACATTTTATTAAGCCCCACTAGGAAGACAATACAATAAGTACAGACAGAGAGAATACAGTATCATGTACTGCTGCCAAAGGCTATTAAAACACTAGTAATGAAGTTGGCACATAACCACATTTTGAGTGATCATCTAGTGATGTAAAAGATGAAGGCCAATATTTTAACTAGATCTTACTGGCCTGGTTATAAAGGAAATAGATAATGTTTGTGCAGCTTTCTCAGAATATCAAAATGCAGCACCTATCTCATGGTTTAGGAGCCCTGTGAAAGCCTTGTCTATAACAGAAATCTCATTTCCTTGAGTAGTAAAGGGCATTGTAGGACCACTGGTGAAGTCCAGTGAGATGTACTGGTATGTAGCTTTATAGGAGATCACTAGGCTATTGACCCTAGGGCCTTTATTAGCCTAGAATGTTTTATTCCCTTGTTTTCTTATTGACCAAGTTGTATGGTCTATAACCAGCACGTCTGCCATTATCCAAGAAGAAACATAGATGATGTCCCAGGGATAAATTTATGATCTCCCATCCAGTTGTCTAAGTTATGCTTAAATAAGTTAATTGAGGAGTTCTATTGTATGTGAATTGGAAGTTTGTTCCAGAAGAGAGGCCATCTCTGGGAGACATATCTGTCCCTCCAGCATGTCCTGTTAATGTCACAGATTAGGTTAAGATCCCTAGAGTGAGTGAATCTTATCCCATTTGACTTGTGGATGTGCAGCATTTTCATTAGGGCAGGGTCCAAGACTGCCCTGTAGGCCAGGTACAAGTCACCTCTCAGCAGCCTATAAGATACAGAGTACAGTGACGAGGCCTTCAGTCTGCCCATGTAGGTTATGTGTTGAAGCCCCTGAATTTTCTTGGTGAGAAACCTCTGAGGTCTCTCCAGCTGCTGCAGGTGTCTGGTGAGGTACATACAGAAAAGAGTGTTGTATTCTATTAGTGGTCTGATGAAGGATGAGTACTGGGGAGTTATAGCATCCTTAGCTCTGGGTATAATACCCTTACTTATGAGATGTGCAACATAGAATGCCTTTCTTATCACTGTGGACACATGATGATTGAAGTTAAGGTTGCTATCAACCTGTGTTCCCAAATCTCTCACTACAGGGTTTGGGGTAAGGGGAATACTGTTAATATTCTAATTTTCAGGGACTTCCCATTTGCTGAAAGGGATGATAATTAATTTTTTTGCATTTAGTTTAAATCTATGTCTTTGGCACCCATCATTTGTCTGTGTAAGCTCTTTTTGTAGTATGTCAACACTGTTTGGGGATTAGTGATTGCACCCAGTTTGCAGTCATCGGCAAACTTAGTAAGCCACAGGCCATCTATTTACACCTGAACTTCTGAGAAACAGATTCCAAACAGTAGGGGGCCGAGCACAGATCCTTGGGGTACACCACTGGTAACTGGTCTGCTGATAGGGGTGGAATCCCCAACTTTGACTGTATGCATTCTGTCAGTGAGCCAGATGGCTACCCATCTAGTGACATATGGATTAATTCCCAGCTGGGCAAGTTTTTCATTGATGCCTGAGTGGGAGATTGTGTCAAAAGCCTTGGCTAAGTCAAGATAGGCTGTATGTACTGTTTTGCCTTCATCTAGGGCTTTGGTGACATTCTCAAAGAAGTCCACCATCCACTAGTTTTAATAAGCATGATCTACCCTTAAAGAAGCCAAACTGGGTAGGGTCAAGAGATTGAAGGTCACCTAAGTCTTTGTTGATAAGGTCCACGATGATTCTCTCCATGGCCTTGCAGATAAGGCTAGCTAGGCTTATGGGTCTATAGTTTCCAGGGTCGGTTTATGGACTCCTTTTGTATAAGGGAATTACTGTTGCTGTTTTCCACTCTGCTGGGATAAAGCCTGTATTTAGATCGTGGTTGAAGAGATTGCCATGTTGTTCACTTAGGTCCTGCTTTAGACCATTTAGTAGGCAGCCTGGGATGTTATCCACTCCCACAGAGTCTGTGTTTTTGGCCATGGAGAGTGTGGTTATGACCTGCTCTTTGGAGATACTAGGTAGAACATTGGTGACAAATATGCTTTGGGATATGTCTGGTGGGGACAGAGTTTGAAGTTTCCCTAAATCTGTCTGCTAGCAGGTTGGCAATGTCCTCAGGGTCAGTATGAGTGGTATCGTGATTATCCTTAGCTAGGGATGTTAGTTTAGCTTTGTAATTGGCTTTAGAGGACTTTACAAGATGTCTAATTTGCTTGTTCAAGCTGTGGAGGGTGTCCTTCCTCTGCTGAGTCAGTTCTCTCTTGTTCTTAGACATTAGTTTCTTCCTCTTGTTTAACTTATTTATGCTTGATGTCCACCAGGGTGACTTATTTTTAGTGAGGGCCTTGTTTTGATCCATTTAGGTACAGCCGAGACTGTACATTTGTATAGGTGTTAATACAGGGCATTTATGTACACCTCTGTATAAGAGTAATTGTTGAATATGGTAGCAGGGGGTTTGAAACTATTTATGTCAGCACTTTGGAGGCTATAGCAAGGGATTTGAAACTATTTATGCTATCATTTAGGAGGCTATAGTTGGCTTTGGAGAAATTTTTCATCCTTTTTGCTCTTCATGGGGATGAAGTATAGTCATTACTTCGAACGAGACTGATTTATGATCAGACCTTACCAGGGTGGGCAACACACAGGGGGTAGTGCAGCGACCCCCTATGTTGGTGAGTACTAAGTCTAGGACATTCAAGCCCCTTGTAGGGGTACAGACTATCTGTTCAAGAGCATTTTTATTAACAAAGTCCAGGAACCTTAGGGTGAGAGTGTTTGTGCTCATATATGACCTCCAATTGATGGATGTATAGCTGAAGTAACCCATGACCAAAGTGTTTGTCTATATAGTGAGTACTCAAGTAGGTCCAGGTAGGCAGAGTGATTCTTGTGGTTCATGGTGGGGGACCTATAGCTAGCAATCATAGGGAAGAGGGGTTTACCTACAGTTAGTTGAACTTGGAGTAGCTCTAGGAAGTTGTACTGTTTGACCAGTCTTGAAGTGTATTTGTCTTTAATGAAGATGGATACACCTCCATTTTTGGTTCTTTCCTGCTCATTTTGAGGTCTGAATGTGTGGAAGACATTATAGCCTTGCATGGTTAGGGTGCTTTCTGCAGCCTTGAACCATGTCTCTGTGACTGCACAGACATTGGCATCTTTCAAGGTAAGGAGTGCTTCCAGTGATTGTAGTTTCTGATTTAGACTCCTAGCATTAAGCAGCATAACCTTGAGTCTTAAGGATAGGGACATACAAGACTGGGACACATAATGCGAGGCTCATTCATGTCTCTCTTCATATAGTCCAGTGAGGTAAGTCTCAAGTCATTCAATCCAACATGGACTTTGACAGAGTCATAATGGTACTTGTTGTTGAGAGACTTGAGTGTGTGCATGGTCTGACAGATCCTGGCAGCTGACAGGCAGCTGACTGTGACCTTCTCCTTGTCCAGTCTATTGAGGGGACATGTGTGTGTCTCACTATGAGTCATCTATAACCAAGGCATTTGTTTTTGAGGTGTTTTTCCTTATGGGCCTACTAGCTGAGACACTGTTGTGTGTATTATTATGTGTAGTGGATTCTGTTGGATCTGCAGTATGTGCAGTAGGTTTGTGCTTGGGAGGGCTCTAATCTTTAGGTAGGCTTCTACCGAGTACCTCCATGTATGTGGGTTTATGTGTTGCGAGCTTCTTATGTGCAAGAGGTGAAGAGTGTGTGCTGACTACCTATTTGATATCTTGTT
Source organism: Protopterus annectens (assembly GCF_019279795.1). NCBI lineage: Eukaryota > Metazoa > Chordata > Ceratodontiformes > Protopteridae > Protopterus > Protopterus annectens. The sequence continues at coordinate 595,579,621 of NC_056734.1, read as the reverse complement.
TGTTGTTATGTTGTTATGTGAGAGAATTGATTCCAAATTCATAGTATAGATACATCTCTTACATGTTGTATTTGTTTGTGTTAGGAGTAACTGGTTGTCAGTATACATGATGGAATTGCTGCATTGCCTCAGGATGTCCATGTCAGTCAGGCTGGCTGGAGAAGTGGTGGGAAACTGTCATTATGTCAGGTATATACTGTAGTAACTAGTGGTTAGTTGGTTAGATGGACCAAGTTTTGATGTAAGAGTAACAAATGCTAGGGGTAGAAAGCTGCCTCAGAGCTTCACAATGCACATCTACGTTGTTCACAGGGCAGCAGTGCAATTTCTGAGCAGCTCCAGTAAACTGAGTGCACAACTGTGCAAAACTGACACTTAAATACAGGTTAAGTTAAATGATTTAAACAAAGTAACCAAAGGGAAAGCCCAAGACTGAGCTTTATTTCAACAGTCCCCAACTCAGATGGGTCCTTGGCTGCACACTTCTGCCACAAGGGTGCAGGAGGGCCTTCTTAATGTAAGATGGTTGGTTTTAGTGCTCAAATGATACCAAACATTCTAGATTCAGCAAGCCTGACTCTAGCCTATGCTATAAAATGCAGAAGTACTAGAAATTGCAGTCAAAACAGAAAAAAAAAACAGTTTAAATAAAGCAGCAATTCAGTAGAATACTCCCACAAGAGTGTGGAGCACAAACCTTCCTAGTGTGAAATAACTGGTCTGAACCAAAGTACTTAAACCAAAACAAAGACACTTAGAATAGCAGGAAGAATAAGTCTTTATCAGCAATTCCCAGCTTAGAAGGGTGCAGGCTATCCTCTCCTGCCACAGGTGGTTAGACCACAAATCTTCCTAATGTAAAACCCAAGTGCTTAAACCAGAACAAATACACAATGAGCCTTTGAACAGTAATTCCTAGATCAGAAGGGCAGAGTATATCCTCTCCTCCCACATGAGTGTAAACTACAAACCTTCTTAATGTAAAATAACTGATCTGAAGCCCAAGTGCTTAAATCAAAACTGAAAGGCTTAGAATAACAGCTACAATTTAATCAGGCTACTAACAAGCACTAAAAATGCAGCAGAATACATGCAATTAAACACTTTTAAGAATGAGCAGTAAAAGCAAAAAAGTAATAAAGTGGAAGAAACCCAGATACAGTAAAAGCAGCTAAATAAAATGCATTTTTAGGTTAAGTGGGAAGGGAGGAAACAGAAGATAATTCAAGGTTAAAAAAACTAAGGGGGTGGGACTTCACAAACAATCTCTCCATGCTCAGTAGAATGAGCTGGTGAGATGGGACTGGAAGGAGTGTCCAAAATCATATTTATATTAGGGGCAGGCAACTGAAAAGCCACCAATTTTAGGAATAAAACAACAGTTAGAAAGGTGGGTTGGAAAAATAAAAACACAGACAGAGATCAGCAGTGTTCAGCAGAGTACAGCAAGCAAGCCAAACAAGGACTCCAGCTAAATGGAGATGCCTCCAAATACTTCTAACTAAATGAGGAATGTTATTTTTCAACTCATCCCACAAATTAGCTGATGTTATTTACTTTTTGCAGAGGAATTATTTGCTAACATTTCTAACTGAACCTAGCCAAGACCTTTTAGAACTTCAAGAGAGCAGAAAACTTAAAAACAAAACAGATGTAGTATACGAAAAAAAGAAAAAAAAAATAGAAGTAACCAGACCTTAAATGAAAAAGTTTAATTCAAAATAAAATACAGACAGAGATCAGCAGTATTCAGACAGTACAGCAAGCAAGCCAAACAGCCACACATACTACTGGTACTTCTTGATTATCCAACAAAATTTACTGAAGTAATATCCTTATGAGGTTTTACTATCAGGTCTATAGCCAAAGAACAAGACATTACTTTTTTTCTGCAGAAGGAATTGCCTGGGAATTTTTTCTGGACCAAGAATTCATGTCCACAGTAATGCATGATCTCTTGCAATTCTTGTTAACTTAAAGCAGTTAAGGATATTTCTATAATGACTGCAAACACATGGGCTATTTGAGAGATTTAATAAATCTGTTCAGTCTGGGTTAAGAAAAGGCATAAAACAAGATAGAAAAATAGGACCATTTCTACTTTTTGTTGAAAGAGATACCCAAAGACTCAAATCAATTTACTCTGTTGGAACTGCTATATGGTAGACATCTTTGTGGCTTGCTAAATATACTGAAGAAAACCTGGAAGGAGAAGAATACCCATTTAGAACTCTAATAGAACTTCTTACAGACCTAGATGAGAAATTAGGAACAATAATGTGGACACATGAGAAAGCCACAGGAAACGCAGCAAAAACTATTCAGTAGAAATGCATATCTTAGAGAGTGCAAAGATGGGAACAAAGTACTTGCGCTGTTGAAATCAAATTTACTGTAAACATAAAATAACTTGTTGCCATAGAAAAGATAAGTGAAGTCAATTATGCAAGACAACCTAGAAAAAGGAAGCCACAACAGATATACCACATATATATTAATTGAAAAAACAAATAAGAACTGGTGAGTATGTTTGTAGAAGTTAAAGCCCATCACAACGTATTCTGAAGGCAAGATAGCTGACACTTTACTGGTGTCCCAGAAACAAAATGTTATGGAGGAGTTTCTACTAAGGAGTAGGAGTGCACTTTCAGAGTTTTATTTATTTATTTATTTTATTTATTGCATTTGCTGACCGGGAAAGTCCACTAGGCCTGGAGGAGCCCATTTTCAGTGGAGGCCCGGGGAGAAAAGCTACACATTATTACATACAATTAACAAAATAGAACATTGCAGATACATGAACAAAACAAATGTAGTAATATATACAATTAGTTAGATCAGCTGTTGATATATAAAAATGTACAAACAGTAGAAAGGATAAGACAATTTGCTGAGATGACATTCCAATAATATGTAGAAAATACATAATCTTTTTTTTAGTGACAGTATAAATGGAAACAGAAGTATGAAAGCCAGAGTAGAAGAAGAAAGTCTCTTAGCAGTATGTATGAGTATAGAAAGACAATAATATCTACATGTGAGTGAGTAGGATTCAGCTAAATATACTGAAGAAAACCTGGAAAGAGAAGAATACCCCTTTAGAACTCTAATAGAACTTCTTACAGACCTAGATGAGAAATTAGGAACAATAATGTGGACACATGAGAAGGCCACAGGAAACGCAGCAAAAACTATTCAGTAGAAATGCATATCTTAGAGAGTGCAAAGATGGGAACAAAGTACTTGTGCTGTTGAAATCAAATTTACTGTAAACATAAAATAACTTGTTGCCATAGAAAAGATAAGTGAAGTCAATTATGCAAGACAACCTAGAAAAAGGAAGCCACAACAGATATACCACATATATATTAATTGAAAAAACAAATAAGAAATCCGTGGTGAGTATGTTTGTAGAAGTTAAAGCCCATCACAACGTATTCTGAAGGCAAGATAGCTGACACTTTACTGGTGTCCCAGAAACAAAATGTTATGGAGGAGTTTCTACTAAGGAGTAGGAGTGTACTTTCAGAGTTTTATTTATTTATTTATTTTATTTATTGCATTTGCTGACCGGGAAAGTCCACTAGGCCTGGAGGAGCCCATTTTCAGTGGAGGCCCGGGGAGAAAAGCTACACATTATTACATACAATTAACAAAATAGAACATTGTAGATACATGAACAAAACAAATGTAGTAATATATACAATTAGTTAGATCAGCTGTTGATATATAAAAATGTACAAGCAGTAGAAAGGATAAGACAATTTGCTGAGATGACATTCCAATAATATGTAGAAAATACATAATCTTTTTTTTAGTGACAGTATAAATGGAAACAGAAGTATGAAAGTCAGAGTAGAAGAAGAAAGTCTCTTGGCAGTATGTATGAGTATAGAAAGACAATAATATCTACATGTGAGTGAGTAGGATTCAAAGTAGAGGGGTGTAGATTACAGGGAGAAGCCGGTGAGCAGATTGTATCTGGATGAAGAGCTTGAGAGAGGAGGGGTGAGAAGGTACAGAGAAAAGAATGGGAGAGATTAGAGACTAGAAATAGGGGAGATTCCATAGTGGGAAGTTAGGTGTTGTGATCTTATAGTGGGGTACAGGGGCATTGCCAGTAAGACACTAAATGTAATTTTAGGGATTTTTTTAAAAGAAGCAGTCTTACAGGCTGATCTGAGAGGAGGAGGAAGATTATTCCATAACTTTAAGGCAGCATGGGAGTACAGCATTTGGCCAGCTGACAGTTTGGGTTTCTCTATAGACAGCAACATTTTGTTTGCTGACTTGAGGTGGCGATTGGGCTGGTACTTTGTTAGTAAGGATGAAAGTGAAAGGCAATGTTCAGGTTGGTAGATTATTTTGTGGGCTGTGGTTAGTTGAAGGTAAGTAAGATGATGGTGGGATTCCAGCCAGTTTAGTTTATGCAATGTGGAACAGTGGTGGGTAGAGTATTTAGAGTTTGTAGCAAATTTGGCAATTTTATTGTAACAGGAATGAAGCTTACTTTTTAGGGTAGATTGTAGGTTGGTAAGGATGGGAGCACCATAAAGTAGGGTAGGAAGTAGGAAGGATGAAGCTAGGGCCTTTTTTGCAGTGAGACTGAGGAAATAGTTATGTCATTATAGGGCACCTAGATTTTGATGGGGTTTTTTTTATATTGCTTTGGATGTAAAGGTCAGAGGTTAGTTTGTCATCAGTGATGACATTTAGCGGTTTGGTATTAGGGACAACTTCTAGGATGGTATTGTTACACAAAGTAATTGTAAAAAGAGTTTTATTAATGGGGGTGGTTTTTATGGGAGCAACTAATAGAAGTTTTGTTTTGTTGGGGTTAAGGGCGAGGTGGTTCTGGGACATCCATTGCTCGGTAGATGTGAATGCTTCTTGGGTAAGTTGTTGTAATTTGGTGAGAGATTTTGAGGAGGCGATGATAGCTGAATCATCAGCGTATTGGATGACAGAGCTATGAGTAAGGGTTTGATGAAAATTGTTGACAAATATACTAAAGAAGAGAGGACCTAGAATTGATCCTTGGGGAACACCTGTATTGGCTGTGATGAAAGGGGAAGTAGAGTTTTGCCATTTAGAGGATTGCTGCCAGTTTTTGAGGTAGTTTGTAAACCATTGTAGGGAGGGGGTGAAAGACTGAGGTTGGAGAGTTTGCTGAGTAGTAGGGAGTGAGAAATGGTGTCAAATGCCGTTGATAGATCGAGAAAGAGAGCTGAAACTAAGGAGCCAGAGTCAAGAGCTCTATTTACTGTGTCTAAGAAGGAGATGAGGGTAGTGTTGGTGCTATGTCCCGGCCTGAAGCCATGCTGAGTGGGAGATAGAAGTTGGTATTTAACTAGATGATTTATGAGCTGTGTGTGGATGCACTTCTCTAATATTTTAGAGATAGAGAGAATGGCAATAGGATGGAAGTTTGAGATGTCAGAGTTGTTGCCGTCCTTGTGTAGAGGAATGACAAATTATTTTTTTCCAGATTTCTGTTATGTAGGATTCTTGAATGGACCTATTAAGGTGTATGCTGATAAGGTAAGCTATGGAATGGGCTGCTAGTTGGAGGTATTCTGCAGAAAAATTATCAGGAGCATTGGTACAAGGTTTTAGTCTGTAAAGTAGTTTTTGGATGGTGTATGTGGTAATGGGTGATAATGAGAAGATGGGTATGGAATTTGAGGTATTATGGGCTGATGGTGGGATCAATGTGTTGGGTCTATATTATAACATCGAAGTTTGTAAACATTGAATGTTATAATATTGAATGCTAAACACCGAAATCTGCAAACATCGAACAGTCAGAATAGCGATTTTTTTCCCAGGAGAAAAAATCGCTGTTCCGAGAGACATGCACACAACACAAACACACACAAAAAACAGCAATCCACACACATACATTTAAAATCCTACACCTAAACCTAAACTAAATTTTGCATACACTACTAGCTATCCACTTACCTTAACCCAACCCTAACCCTAAGGTCCGTTACTATCACACACTCACCTCACCCGCGCCCTAACCCTAACTCACCTAACCCGCCCTCTAACCCTAACCTACACACAACCGCACACTTACCTGACCTGTGCCCTAACACTAACTCACCAAACCCACCCCCTAACCTACACACAATCGCACACTTACCTGACCCGCGCCCTAACCCTAACATCCACACAATCGCACACTTACCTGACCTGCTCCCTAACCATAACTCACCTAACCCACCCCCTAACTTTAACCTACACACAATCGCACACTTACCTGAACCCGACCCATAACTTTCCAACATATAGAATGCTGAAAACAGCAAAGCCACAGCAAAGGCCCACCGAATTCTTTCCCTGGGAAAGAATTTGGTGTCCTGCACCTTTGCTGTTTTCAGTGTTCAACATTACTGGTTCGATATTATAACATTCAAACTTTATAAAATTCGATGTTATAATATAGACCCAATGTGTCAGAGTTGATGGGTGGAAGGGTCTATATTAAAACAACGAACACTCAAAATGTCCAATGCTCGAATGAGCAAAAATGCACGTAATTGAAATTGCTATTGTGGGGGGCTATGCCCGCCTCACCCCCCCTTAAAAATATATTCCAATTCTGTGATTGCACTACAGTGAGGAAAGAGCAAATTTTCCGATCTTCACTGTACAGCGATCTCACAATATTGATTTCAATTACCTGTGTTTTCGCTCATCCAAGGGTTCAAGATTTAAATTTTTCATCGTTCTGATAGGAACTTGGTGGGAAGGTAGTAGTTAGATTGGTGATGATGTCGATAAAGTATGTATTGAGAACGAGGCTAATTCAGAGGGGTTTTATCTGGGTTTGGGCATGGGGTGTTGTGAGAACCTGGGTGGAGTAAGGAAGTAATAGCTCCCCAGAACTTTTTTGGATTGTTTTTGTGCTTATTTTGAATAGTTTGTATGTACTCTTTTTTTGTCTTTGACCACTAAGTGTTTAGCCTGATTGCAAAGCTGTTTATATAGCATTACGTTGGAATGAGTTTTGTTTTTTTTTGCCAGATTTTCCATGCCAGAGTTACCTGGCAGGAGTAACTTAGTCAAGGGCAACACTGAAACCGTGCCTGGTGAAAAGATAAATCTAAAACCATAGTTGACACCAGAATCCCAATGCCTATCAGTTAAGGAATAGTTACAGAATATGCTCAAAACTGAGGTCAAAGAGGAACCCAAGAGTGAATGGAAGACTTTGTTGTGTTGTTCCTTGAAGCCTACTGTATCTATCAGGATGCTATATATTCCTCAGAAAACTAAACAGTATTGCCAAATTTAATACAAATCCTATGCCCTGAATGTATGAGCAAATAGTAGTTAGTAAGGTTAAATTTCTCTTCTGCCATTGTCAAATTCTACTAGTCCCCAAGTAAAGGAGAAAATTACATTTTTAAAAATAAGATGGCCTTTTCCACTATATGGTTATGACATTTAGTCTCCATGGAGCACCACATGTTCTAGAGGTTTGTGTGCTGGGTACCCCTTCCAGAGGCTTACAGACGGGGGTACTCAGACTTAATGCAAAATATTCAACAGCCTATCTGAGCAATGTCCACTCCCTGTAGTAATTTTCTCCAAGTACTGGGAAAGTCAGTTTTCTAAGGCTCATGTCCCCTTGAACTCCTTATAAAAGTTGGACTTATGTCTATCTTGCACTTTTCCGATTTTTATTATTAGTGAAGCCAGCTTCTTCTAGTTATTTGGCAAAATCGTAGTAAATACTCAGACTGAAAAAGTAGATAAGTACAGAACTGGCCTAGCACCACTACAAAAGGACAGGTTAAAGCAATCCTGGATCTTTTGACTATAATCATGAGTTTGTCCCAGATTTTGCCTCTATTGCCTGTGCCTTAAATAACAATCAAGGGTAGGGTCTTGCAAAATGTTAAATGAACAGGTGACACAGAGGAAGCATTTCAGAAACTGAAGGACGTGCTATGCTCAGAGCCCATCTCAATAGCTTTAGATTTCTTTAAGAAAGCTATTTCTTGTGTTGGGGTCTCATGTAGGAATCAGGAAAGTTCGGTCACAAAAAGTTGAAAAGTATGAGGTTTCCCTTTACTGTATTAGCTGCAAGCTCAGTAAAGCTAAAGGCTTAGCTTTACATTGATTTAAAGGAAATATTTAGCAATCAAATGGATAATCAGTATATCAAAACACTTTTTGTGCAGAAAATTTACACTAATTACTGATTCCATCCTGCTTCTGTGGTTGCAATGCCAAAGGGTTGGTGACCCTAAACTTTCTTTGTGGGGTTTGTATCTACAGGCTAGTCATTTAGTATTTTCCATCATCCAACCACCTCTGTGTGAATCAGTTATGTCAGCCACAAATCCCATCTGCTAAAACTTGAAACAGCTTATGCTGGGGAGGGTACATAACATGGTGTCTGCATACAGAGTGCATTCAGTGGAATTCAATGCTAAACTTGAAGTTGCCTTTAAAAGAGGTCAGGCTCAACAGGAAAAGAATAGGATTTCTCCCTTAGCAAGCAAGATGGGCTGCATGCAAACCATGATGCAACTAGAATTCAGAGTACAAATTGGTTAGTGCTGGCAGCTTTCTGAGGAAGGGGGTTAGAAGGAGCCTATAAGTCTGAAATCTATAAGTAGACCGGTTTTCTATTGAATGTTGAATATGTTATATGAATGAATATCTCTCTCTCTCTCTCTCTGTATATATATATATATATATATATATATATATATATATATATATATATATATATATATATACATAGATAGAAATATATAGATATATAAATTCTCTGTCTCTGTTCTATATATGTATATACACGCATTCAGACATATGCATATACACATTGATATGTATGTGTTTGTGTGTGTGTATGTGTGTGTTTAAAGATTAATAGATACAGATATGAAAAATGAGTGCTATCACTGCTGTGACATGCATGGCATACTGACATGCAACATAGGATGCACTTTGCATTTTTACATGTCATAGCATTTCTAAGGAGTAAGGAAGAATGGCTTGAAATTGAGTGGTCATTGAAAATTTAGACAAGACAAAGGAATAGGACTGCATGCAGAACAGTGAAGTGCTCCAATTATGCTGCTTCCTTGCAAAACTTCATATACTATTTTATGAGTCTTCCTCACAAATGCAGTTAGCAAAATTATTCACATGTAGTAAAAAATTAGGTTTCATAAATAAAAACATACATTGCACCTTCAAAGTTCATACTTCCCTGGTTTGTCTCCCCCTTTGGGGTGCCTTCTGTTAGAAGTCTGAACAGACTTCTTGGATCTGCATGGATTATTCCCAGGTGAATCAGTTTCTTCCCCCTCTCTACTTGTTGAAGCATCAGTCCTTTATACTGCCGTAGATGTAAGTGTAGTGTATGCATAACGGTGCATGTGCCTGATCCCCTGTCCTGACTGTGTCTCATCCTTGCACCATGTTTTGTTAGGATAGACTCCAGATCCTCTTGACTCTCAGTAGGATATTATTGGTATGAGAGAAAAGAGTGGATAATTTGGCGTCAAAGCAGTACAAATTGGCTTGGAACTGGAAATCAGCAACAAATCACATATGCAAGGAGCAATAAAAGACATTACTGCAGGGAGTATTTTATGAGGAAATTATGAAAAATGCCAATGGAATAAACTGGCGGTATGTATGTATTTATTTATTTATTTATTGCATGATAACTAATAAGCCAGAGCTTAAGTCACGCTGATACATATACCCGCCTCAGACATGCAGAGTGACTCAGTGTGAAACATAATCCCATTCAGGTGTTTTTGAGTGCACCTTAAGAGAGGTATCTGGGCTTAATGAATCTTAATGGTGTAACAGAAATGAGAAACAAATAATTAATATTTTTATGATGCCACTTCATGAATAGAGGCAAAACATGTCTGCTGAAGGAAATTATTTCACAAAGCATTCATAACATTTTTTACTTTGGTTATAAAATTGCATTTTATCTGCATCTGAAAAAAGCTACCAATCTCTGGATTAAAGATTTTATTATCCATTTTGGAAGAAAATGCAGTGAACTGATATGGTTGCAAAGCCACATCTGTCTGTGACACAAACACCATACATTTTCAGTCCAATAGTTCTTTACTAGAATGCTTGCACTTTATTTTTTATTTTGCCATTCATTGAAAATAGGAGGAAGAAACTATTACATATGATGTAGACTCCTCTGGCAAAACTTACACTCACTTGAAACACCTTGCAATACAATACAGAAAAACAAATATAAAGGCATCAACAAACTACAAACATATATGAGATGAAAATACATTCAAATCAAACTTTACAGTATCATTGAAACAAAAATACAAAAAAAAAACATTCTTGCAGTGAGGCGGTTTCCTACACCCCAAAATGTGTGGGCTTCAACTTCTATGCAACTCTTACTTAAGCAATCCTGGCTTAACATATTCTAACCCTATGGTCATACAATCATGGAATAGAGGTAAACACCTTGAAATTTGCAAAATATTTCTGCATCAAGTATGTAACAACAAATGGATAAATAGAGCTGCAACTACAAGTTCAAATACCTGAGAAAGTAGCACTTCCAACAGCTAACCACACAACCAATGTTGTATCTTTCGGCTTTTCCCGGTTAGGGGTCACCACAGTGGAACTCCGGTCTGCTAATGATTGGCAGTAGATTTTTACGTACCAAGTTGCCAGCCCTGATGCACAACCTTCAACGAAGGTACGCCCATTCACGCAAGTCTCCACACAAAAGACGCTTTAGCTGAGAATCGAACAGGACATCTTACTGTGAGGCGAAAATGCTACCGCAGCACCACCACCGCATAAAAGCTGTAATTTGTACATAGAAATTACCCAGCATTCCTCTAATGTAAACAAAACAAAATTATCAGAGTGCCACTGCTGCAACCAGATATGATTAAGTTGCTGCAAACTCAATGACAATGGCACTCAGAATTCCAACTTTGATGTAATGTGGTCTGACATCACAAGAATTTACCATACTTCAAAAATATGGGCTGAGTCTATACTGTCAGTATTAAATTTATAAGGGACTAGAAAAATACTGACATTTTTGAATGTTGGGAAAGACTAATTTAATAGTTAACATTTAGGAGGTACTCTTTCCTAAGTACTCAAAGTATTTTAAGTGTAGTGGTGCTTAGTAGTTTGATGATACGGATATTTTATGTTGCCACTTGAATATGTGGTGATTTTACAAACGGATCATCTTGATGGTGGCATGTAGTATCTTGGTGTCAGTCTGATCCAGGTTAATGTTGTCAGTGAAGTCATGGAACATGCATTTAGTAGATTTGTTGCTATCGACACAGAGCAGATGGTACTTTGATGTCCATTTAACCAATGGGTATGTCTCTGAGGATGCTAAGGAGTATCTGTGTAACAGTAATACTCCCTAAAAATAATATATGGAGTACTACTAACATAGTGCTGATTTGTGGTAACCATCTCTATATGCACCATGAATATAGCCACAATGCCACTGGTGAAGGTTAAGAGTATATCTGTGACATGGGAGCCTTTTATTCACATGAAGCCTACAATTGTTACTCTGTTAATTGTGAATTTTTATTTATTTATCTATTGGCATTTGATTACCAGGAAAATCTGACTGGATAGAACCCCATTTTCAGCAGAGGATCGGGGAGAAAAACTAAAAAAAAAATTTATTATGGAATGTCATAATTTTTGCAGCCATTGAGCTTTAAATGAACATCATTTATTTCTTATTTTCTTCTTTTTTCTTACAATCTTTTTATTTCTTTTTCTAGATTGTATAACTGTAGTCAAAGGGTTCCAAGAATAAGGGTGTTATACCAGCGGAAGCAAACAAGTCAAAAATAAGAAGCAGCAGTTGCTGGTATAAACTCGGCACAAAAACTGTTTTTACTGAGTCAATGTTAATCAAAGTGAATGCTCACCAAGTTCAACGTTAAAAGAAAGTGGTTCAAATCCAAATGTAGCTCAAAGTCACAGGTAACAATTGCTGATGTACGTACGGCACAAACACAGCTCTATCCAATATCTCTGTTCTCCACGATAAAAAATTACCATGTGCATCAATCATAAGAGAGTAAAAACCTTTTAATCGACAGTAAGCGCTTTCGCCTTTCGGCTTCTTCAGACTGTAATACAATGAAACACAACTAAAACATTCATTTAAATATCCTGACATGATTTCTTATTGGTTAAAACCCACAAAAAACTTTTAAAACCAATGCGAGTCTAACCGGAAGTGACTTCCGTTAAACTCATATGTAAACATAACCACAACTTATGTTAGTATGCTACATTTGGATTTGAACTACTTTCTTTTAACGTTGAACTTGGTAAGCATTCACTTTGATTAACATTGACTCAGTAAAAACAGTTTTTGTGCCGAGTTTATACCAGCAACTGCTGCTTCTTCTTTTTCTAGATTGTATTCTACTACTTCTTTTGTTTTTCTTCTTCCTTTTGTTCTTTATCCTTAGTCTTATTTTCAGTATTTCATTATCTTTCACTTTACAATCCATCCATGTATGTCTTGTTTTCTTTTTTTACATTTATAACATTTAAGTTCACATTTCTTTACATTGTACCCAAATTCCCCACATATATAACACCTATTCTTATCATGATATTTACCGGATGTCCTTCTTTACCACAAAAACATGTCCTTGGTTGACCCAATATTTTACCACACCATTGTTCCCTTCAACCAGTATAATACTATGTGTATCATTCTGTCATTTGCCACTTTCAAAAGAGTATTACAACCCCATCCCCCAGTCCATAAGCCCCTGTTATCAAAAACTTTACAAATGTCAATCACATCTTTACAAATATTTTTTAAATGTTCTTAAGGAATCTCTTTCAATTTCTGTCTGGAATACATGTATTTTCTTTTTTGTTCCTTGGAAGAATGCTTTAACTATGTATTCATTTCATGGATTATCATTCTGTCTTTTGTCATATTCCCATAAACTTTTGTCCATACTTTGTGCACTCTCAAAAATAATGTTACAAAATGGCTCTTTGTTTATTAAAATAAAGGCTCTTATCTTGTGTGTCTTGAAACCCAAATGAAGTATAACTGTGTCCCATACCTCATATCTGTCCATTTCAGTACTCCTCTTAATTTGAACTGTTACAATGAACTTTCCTTTAACATTGTCTTCCTTTTTCTTCTCTTTTTGTTTTCTACCCTGAACAGCCAGTGTCTGTATATGTCCTCCTTATGGCCGAGGCTGCTTTCAGAATGTTTTCAGTTTCTTTACCTTGAATCCTGTCCATTATATCCTCCCATGAAACAGCATTCTATGGTTCATTCTGTGCAATCATCTCATTCAACAAATTATCCCACAACCCTCCTGACTGAAGGGCTGTAACATTATATACCTCTTGATAAATGGTCTCATTCAACTCAAATAATTGTTCCTGAAATACAATCTACAAATCCTCCACACTTTTAACTTCTATATTAGAGCTGACATTCACCTCTGTTCCTTCTAATAACATCTTCATCTCATGCACTGTCCTCTCAGCAACACCTGTGCTAGATATTGGAAATGTGCAAATACTCATGTACCGCCGGTCATGAGTATAGCAAGATGAGTAGGTTAAGTTCCCTAATGCCCTGGCTAAATTTCTCCTATAAGTATAAATACCACCTCAGATCTACCCTGAAAAGAGGCTACTACCCTACCAAGACTAAGCCTGTCAACAAAAGGATAAAAAAAAAATATATATATATATATATATATATATATAGAGAGAGAGAGAGAGAGACAGAGAGACAGAGATAGATAAACATACATACATGCATGAATAAAAAAGAGAAAATACTGTCTAGTTCAATCTATCACAGCATAGCAACCTTGGCTTTTAAAATCCAAAACTACCACTACCTGGTCTCCACTTTCCACACGAGGAAAAAATAATCACAGAGCTACCTGCAGAATATTGACCTAAGCAGGCAGGATCAGCTTTAGAAAGCCTAATCCATCACAATTCACAAAGTTACAGTAATTTTAACTAAGAGGGTCATTTTTTACCTGAATGTTGTTCAAACCAATATTCAAAGTCTGCATGGGAAGAGAAAACTGAGTATGGACATACTCAGGCTACTTTACTTGTAAAAGTAATATCTATACATATACCCTTCTCCTCAATGTTATAAGACGAAAAGCTGTTGAACCTTAATATATTTAAAGAAGATAACTAGCAACACTGGAGTTGTTTCAGTGAACATGGAATATATATGCCATCTCCTCTTTTCTGTGCAATTTTTCTCCCACCAAAATTCTTCTCCTTAACAACCTAAATATTTTACTTGAATTCCACATTTGCAACACACAGGTAGCTGAGGCACACTAGAAACAAATCTCAAGGAATCACTGAAAATAAAAATTATTGGTCATGTTGGATTATCCAATAAATAGCCAATTTACTGTATACACTTCCATTTTACCATGAAACAGTAACTTTCAGCCTCTTAGTGCAAGAATCAAAGACAGCCATAATAATGAGTGATAAGGCTCCATTTTAATTACTGAAACTGTTAAAAGTGATAGTCATGTCGGGTCATCCAATAAATACCAACTTTGCTATGTATACCTTGTTTAACCATGAGGAAAAATATTTCCATCTTTCTTAGCATTCATAATCCATGCATTAGCAATCTAAACATAAGGCAGCAGTAACTTGCACTAAAGAAAATAAATAACACCCTAAAATATAGTAATGCTTACCCAGGATATCAGTATATCCCAGCCTAAGAAATAAGGCACCCACCTCACTGCTCATTAATAAATCTTTCCAAACTAAGAACTGCATCCAAACACCAACCTAACTCAAAGCAGTTATAGTTCCTGTAGCTTTTAAATCATTCCTGTCTAATCCATGGACAAGCATTTCCCCACAACTTCTGTAGCTAGCCTGATTGAGATAATTATCTTGAGACAATATAAGAATTGTCTCATGCTTTCTGATCATCATCTATTACACAAACAGTAGAACAAAGTGTGTGGGAGATGTACAAATATAATGGAATTGAAGGCTAACATCTCATATACAGACAACTGCCCACCACACCTTACCATGACCTCCATACTACAAATAATCCTTCATATGTTGAGGTTCTAAAGATTAAATTGCCTAAACCTCAAAGGCCTCCAAAAGGCAACACAAACACCAAGCAACACTTTTTTGCCTAATAAGCCTACCAACTCACATAGCGCAAAGAGTCCCAGAGTCAAGGATGCTAAGCCTGTAAGGCAGGCATCCACTAAACCAAACATTCTAGTTATAGGTGACTTTATTATAAGACTTACAGATGCACGTGTCACCAGGCTGAGCAAAGAAAGTGTGACAGTTAGTTGTCTGTCTGGTTCATAGGTTCAAAGGTATACACTAAGCTAACGACCACTAAGGCCTTTATAAGCCTAACCATACAACCCAAGCTATGTAAGTCCACCGACTAACAACATGTATATGAATTACATGTGCCACAGTGGAAGTCTGTTAATAGGAGCCTAAACCTCTCCATTCTGTGTATTAAATTCCTTATGCCATGGGAGGGCTGGTGTCAGGGTCTGTCAGATCACAGATGCACTCAAGTCCTTTAACAAGTACTGGTATAACTCTGTCTTAATGCAAGTGGGTGCCAATGATTTAAGACATATCCACAAAGACTATATGAAGAGAGTCATGTTGGAGCTTTCAGACTATGTTTACTAGACAAGTATCAGCCTATCACTGAGTGGCATTCTACCTTATACAAGGATAATGCATGATTAACAGATCATGTTGCTTTGCCAGGGATTTCATGTAACTTTACTGTCTAGGCTCTTGAAAATATTATACACCTCATAGTGCCTTTTTTTCAAAATACTAACCAAAGCTATCGACTAAAGTGAAGTGGTACACATCTCCTACATTGATCTGGCCAAGGATTTTTGCACAATCCCCACCACATGCATAGTAAAAATGCTTAAAGAATAAACCCCTTCATCATCTGCTGGATTGTCACCTGGCTGACAGATAGGATGCATGAGCTCAAATTTGGGGGAAGCTACCTTGAAAAACAAATGTCAGCAGTAGAGTTTCCTAGGGTTTGGTGCTGGGACTTCTTTTTATCAGCATCTATTTATCAGAAGTAAAAGCCAGTACCAAAGGGCTCTGCTAAGTTTTCAGATTACAACAAGATAGGAGCAGCGATCAAATCCCCAAAAATGCAACCATCCTACAGGAAGGCTTGTCCCAAACAAATAACTAATGCTAGACTCATGGACTATTGCTAAATGCCAAAAAAATGCATTACAGTCTCATTTGAAAAGTTGACTCCTCTATGGAACTACACCATTGACAACACACCCCTAAAGGTTGATCCAGTAGTTTGGGATATGGTAAGTTATGTGGACAGTGACCTACATTTGACAAGTATGTGTGTACTGTGGTGAGAATGTCCTTCTCTATTCTGTAGGCCTTGAACAAGAAATTGTTTCCACATCCAGGGATATCAGTGTTCACCTTTATTCAGCCCCCATTAGGCCAGCCATTGAGTGTAGTATCCCTTTTGGCCTGTATTTGTCCAGGCACATGCAATAACTGGAATGCCTGTAGAGATACATTACAAAAAGGATACAAGGCCTGAACAATATGTTCTTCATAGATAGTCTCAAAGCCCTATTGCTATATTTGGTCTCTTACAGACTGCTAAGAAGTAACCTGTGTCTAGCAAACAAGGCATCCTCAGATCCATTAGTGATGGACTTACTTCATATCTTCAAGTTAAATGAGATCAGAAATACTCACTCCAGGGCCATAAACCTCTTCTGCAACATTAACAAAGTAGTTTGCAGGGACAGATGTATCGCACAGAGGATACCACTGCTCTGGAATAAATCCAGGTAAAACAAAGCTCAACCTTGACCACATTCACCTGTAAGTTGGATCAATGGATGAGAGATAGGAAATTTGCCACAGGACTCCCCCTGCATTTCTAATGGACAGAGGCATATTCTAAATAGTTTATCCAGGCATAGGACCCTAAATATCTATGTTTTGATACAGTAATTATCAGTAGAATAATACATAAATATAGATCTTGGAAAGGGTTAGGTGACTCTAAACTCCAACAGGACAGGTTAATTTTAAGCACCAAACTGGATACTTGGTTAGGCATAGAATGACCTGCAAGGGCAGTTAACCCAATACTGATGTACTAACCTATGAACCTATAAGAATCAAAGACAATAAAATAGAAAAATCTAGGGACAAGGGCTCCAAATCAGAGAGATTATAAATATTTCACTTATATACTCAGAACATTGCTCCAATAACAATGTTTACATTGGTAATGCATTTTCTGAAAGGTCTGAAGGTCAAAGGTTTATCAGTCTTTAATGATGACAGTCCTATGTGATTTGCCAGATGAAAACAAATTGTATTAGAAAGAGCTCAAAATGAATCAAAGTTAGGGGCATTCTACAAAATCAGGAACAGTTTCAACTTGGATCACAAATACAGTACCAAGAGAGTAAATATTGCAGCATATTTAATGCAAATGTACACTAGTCATGTAAAGGCAGACTGCAAACAGAGAAAACAAGATGGTAACTTGCAGACCAAACATATTAGGCACAAACAAGAACATTTTGTAAAATCATGGACAATTTCAAATATGTTAGATTGGCTCATAAGTTTAAAGGTATATCCTAGGCTAACGACCACTAGGG
Organism: Protopterus annectens; assembly: GCF_019279795.1. Classification (NCBI taxonomy): domain Eukaryota; kingdom Metazoa; phylum Chordata; order Ceratodontiformes; family Protopteridae; genus Protopterus; species Protopterus annectens. The sequence continues at coordinate 595,561,874 of NC_056734.1, read as the reverse complement.
TCTTAATATGCTGAGCTGTACAACCCAAATGTCGCCCACAAGTTTTATGTTTTAAACATTTATATAGGGGGTTAGTTTTGGTTATGACATGGTTTGCTGTCTGTCTGTGTCCATCAGACATATAGGTATCAGACCAGGGGTGAATATCCAATTTCCAATCCAATGGTCCAAGTTAAATTTAAATAGCATTAGGGTGGAACTTTGTTTCACATGGATGGAGAGATACATATCTGTCTCTCAAACATGTCCTGTTTATATCACAATGAAAACTTAGGTATTTGGATCTAGTAGTTCTGATGCTGTCTGCTTTGCGGAAGTGCAAAAGGTTCACCATAGCAGGGTCCAAGGATTCCTTGTAAGTCAGGCATAGATTGCTTCTCAGTAGACTGTGTGAAACCAACCATAGAGCTAGGGCTTTGAGGTATTCCACATAAGACATGGTGTTTATGTTCTCTACTCTTTTTGTAAGAAAACTTTGTGGTCATTCTATTTGATGCATGTGTCTAGTCACGCATAAAGAAGGAACCATTATATTGTATGATGGATCTGATGAGGGCCGAGTACAGTGGTATGTTTACTTCCTGGGGCCTAGCTGCCATGCTCCTATTTATAAGTAGAGCAACATAGAAGGACTTTCTTACTACTTTGGACACAAGTTGATCAAAGGCTGCTTTACTATCTACGTGCATTCCCAGATCCTTAACTTGTGAGTCAGCTCTTAAGGATGTTTATCAGTGATGTAGTTTCCCAAGGTGACTGCTTCCCAAAAGGTATTATAATGAATTTCTTGGCAGTGAGTTTTGAGCTGTGGGTTTGGTACCAGTTATTTGCCTGTGTTATACCTTTCTGTAGGTTGTTTGCATATTGGGGGTATTCTATGACTGCTCCCAGTTTGCAATTTTTTTGTGAACTTGGTCAATCAGAGGCCTTTGACACTGGCTTTGACTTGCAAGAAGTAGATGCCAAACTACTAGTGACCAGCCACTTTGGGAGGTGGTCTCTCATCCTAATCTGTGGGTCCTATCTGTGAGCTAGCTGACTGGGTGAGGTTTATGTCTAATTCTGTAGGTATTGTATCAAATGCCTTAGCCAGATCAAGGTAGGCAGTATACATAGTTTTACCCTCATCCATTGCCTTAGTATCTTTTTCAAAGGAGTCCACCAGGTTCAGCAGGTGTGACCTTCCTTTGACAAAGCCAAACTCTGATGAATCCACTGTCTGGTGGTCTCTGATGTGTTTGTTGGCCACTTCAATGATAATTCTTTCCAGTGCAAATAAAACTAGTCAGACTAATGGGTCTGTAGTTTCCAGATCTGTTGATGGTCCACCCTTATGAGGGGGATAACCACCACAGTCCTCTATTCTCATGGGACAAAGCCTGTTTTGAGGGTTTATCTTTAGAAAAGTGATTCACAGTGGTATGAATGCTCATATGAGCGACTCGTAACCACGAAAGTGAAAGCGGTGATAGTCCTTAATGTTTGAAAAACAGCAAATCGAAAAGCAGATTCACTGTTTTTTGAACATTAATGTCGAAAGAAAACAAAAAGAAGTGTAAAGCAGGGGGCAAGACCCCCTGCACCCCACATGTGGGGGGCCCCCACACCCCCCAATTTAATATTCTATCTCCGAGATCACACTACAGTTGGGAAAGGGACCATTTTCCAAACCCCACTATAGTGCAATCCGCCCCACAATGTCAAATGTGCACTGAGCGAATGTCAATGTGCATTCGCTCATTGCACATTTGAACCTGTTTTTGTTCGGCGTTTGCAAACGTTGCAAACAGCCTTTCAAACAGTTGCTGTTCGGCCGAGTGTGAATCGCCTTTATAAAGGTAAACCTGTTTTGAGATTATAGTTAAATACTGACACCAGTGGCCCTGATAAGCCATATTTTGGACTATTCATGTGGCATCTTCGGATATTACTGGGGACCACTGAGGCTGTATTCTTGACCATGGCAAGTGAAGCTAGGATATGCGCTCTATTTAACATTGGAGGGGTTATGTTTGAGGGTATTTCTTAGGGGTGGCTGGAGGTGAGTGAGAGGTAATGCTGAAACTGAATTTGTTAGCCAACAGATTTGCTATATCGGCTGGCTCAGTGAAAGTGATACCATTAACCTCCAGTTAAGCACACTGTTGTGTGCTGCCTTTGATGTTTCTGACATACCTATAGAAGGCCTTATGGTTGTCTTTTTCATGGGAGGCTATCTTACCCTCAAAAATGGCTTTACTGGACTTAATTAGCCCCCTTAGCTACCTGTTTAGTTTGATGAGCATTCTTATCTTTATGCAAGTTACACTTCCTGGTTTTAGCCTTGATTTACTTTTCTTTTGTTGTATATCCTGTTTAATTTGGGATGCTACCAGGGTGATTTTGTTTTGGAGTTATTTTGGACTTACTTCATGTAGGTACTGCAGCATCTATACAGCTATTGACATGGTTGTACAGAGTTTCCGTAAGCAATTCTTATAGGCAGTTGTGCTCTCTGGGTCTGGAGGGACACTGTATTTTGACAAACTATCACTTAATAAAAGGTAGTTTGTCTTTGAATAGTTCCTAAGTGTTCCTGGGTTTACTGGGATTACCAAACTGATTTTGAAGGAGACAGCTTTGTGGTAGAACTTTACCAGGAAGGATGCGATTTTGGAGGAGAGGGGTGCAGCATTCTTCCTCATATTTGTGAGTACAAGTTCCAGTATGTTGTAGCCTCTAGTGGGCATACGCACTAACTGGTTTCATACAATGATTGACCAGAGTAAATATTCAATTTACTTCACATAAATGCACACCAGCCCATAATGTCTGACTTTGAACTGAGTATAACTGAGTTCAAGTAATTTCATCCACAACACAGCTAGCCAACCCACTCCAAAGAAAAAAAGAGCATAAATATTCCAATATATTTTGCACAATTGCACACTAGCCAGAATTTTAAATGATCAAATGAAAAGACCAAAGTACTGCCACCTTCCAAAAAAAGCAAAAGTATTCAAATTTGTTCAGAAACTGCACATTGACCCATCCATAATGGCAGAATTTAAACTCAGAAAGTTGTTGTGTCTTTCGGCTTTTCCCGGTTAGGGGTCACCACAGCAGAACTCCGGTCCGCTAATGATTGGCAGTAGATTTTATGTGCCGAGTTGCCAGCCCTGATGCACAACCTTCAACAAAGGTACGCCCATTTACGCAAGTCTCCAGACAGAAGATGCTCTAGATGAGAATCGAACGGGACAACGTCTTACTGTCAGGCGACAGCGCTACCGCAGCACCACCACTGCAGTAATTTAAACTCAGAAAGTAAAAAGGAGAATTTGCTTTCATCCACAGCCCAGCTAGCTCACCCCCTTATCCCCATAAAGCATAAATATTCCAAATTATTCACCCAAAATGCATGCTAGCTAGCCTCTGAATAGGACAAACTATTTGCAGCACAGCACAGCTTACCACCCCCCACAAAAATTCAGTTTATTTTACAGAAATGCAGACACTAGCTAGCCTTTAAAATAATCAAATGAAAAGGTCAATATCACTGCCACCTCCCTCCAAAAAAGCATAAATATTCCAATGTATTCACATAAAATGCACACTAGCAAGCCTTAATAGAAGAATTTAAAATGAGCAAGTGAAAGGGCAAGTTACTTTAATCCATAGCCCAGCTAGCTACCTCCCACCCACTAAAACAAAATGAGCAGAAGAGGACAATGACAAAAAAAAAAACATAAATATCCAGTTTGAAAAATTCAAACAAATTCACACATTCCCACCAGCCAAACCTTAAAAGTACATTTCATCTATAACACACCAACACACCTAGCCTAACTATGCTATGCCACCCCCTCCAATAAAAACTAAATCTGGTCATCTACACATTTTAAAATAAAAAAAAAATGCTTACTTTCAACCTGGTAGTTCATAATGCCCAGATTGACTGTTGACTTCAAAAACTGTGTAACTAATCTGCGTAATTAATGACAAAAAATATTTTTTTTAAATTCTACTGCAAGTGCACTAAGCTGCTGATTTTAAAAATACCTCTTGCTTCTCTTTGGCCTCATCCAGTCCATCTGGGCTTCCTTTACTGTATTTCCTCCTGTTCTACTGCAAGTTTTCAAGTACACCTGGACACATGCACACAGAAAAATAAAATGTTTTCTTTAAGCTTTTCATGTTTTGAACACAAAAACCTCATTCTATGGGAAAATCAGGAAAAATTTAAGGGTAAGCCAGTCCATGAGGTTTTATTTAAAAAGGTACCCCCTTACCATTTGGCCCTGGGGAGGACCACACCCTCTGCCCCCCATTAGTACACCTCTGCCAGTTTCATCCTGTCTGCCTTCAGTTTTGTATGCCATTCCCCTATCATTTGCTGAAGTCCTTGTTCAGAGACTGCTTGAAATGTCACATCATCTGCCTACAGTGGCTATATTTATCTGTCTCTTCTGACATATTTGCTAAAGTAGTCTCTCCCAATATGAAAAGTGTGGGGTCAGTGCTGAACCATGATGAAACCCCACACCCACTAGAATCCCCTATATGAGTCCAAACACTGTTCATACTTGTGTCTTTTGAGCTTTATACATGACTTGCAGCAATTCTACTGATGTCTCCAGGACTTCAAACCATGACAGGATTGCCCAAATTAGCTTTCTTGGGACCTTGCCATATGCTTTCTCCATTTTGTGGAATGCCCTTTTAGACTCTTTCCTCATCTCTAGTTTCTTGTCGACTATGTGCCTCACTGCAAACATTGTAGTGGTTGTACTGCATCCCGATCTGAATCCAAACTGCCCCTCTCCTATCTTTGTACTAAATATGAGTATTTACTTATCTATCACCCTTTACAGTTTAAAGCCTCTATACTGATCACAGTTGTGAATGTCCCCTTTGTTCTTGTACATTGGCACTAGAATGTTCATCCTCCAGTCATCTGAGATGTGTCTTTCTCTCCATAGTACTGTCAGTATCCTCTGGAGTCATTTCTCCTATAACTCATCCAAAACCTTGATCATATCTTCAGTGACCATGTCTGAGCCTTCTGCTTTCTCTGACATAATTTTCCTTAGTGCTGTTTTCAAGAGTGGGCTCCTCCTCTTCTTTCATTGTAGGCTATGTTTGTGGAAAATTGTTTTTTTCTTCATTCAGAAGATGCTGGAAGTACTCCTTCCATCTGTCTGTGATGTTCTTTTCTGGATTATGGGTTAATATTATGAACACTGCCCTATCACAGGATCACAGGATCATAGAAAGTTACAAGGCTATTGGCCTTGATGCCCTTATAAGCCTAGCCAAGAATTTAACCCATGTTTAGGCATGTCAGCTCCTGATGCCCCTGTCCAGCAGGGACACAGATGGAATCCCAGGGATGTATTTTCTGTTTTCTTACCAGTTATCCAGGTTGCACTTAAAAAGGGGAAAATAGGTACTTTGCTTGACGTGGAGAGGGATTCTATTCCACAGATGGGGGAGTCTCTGGGACACAAATCTGTTCTGCCAGCAAGTCCTATTGATGTCACAGACCAGGTTGAGGCCACACATGCAGGTTATTCGAGTGGAGCTTAACTTGTGGATATGCAGCAGTCCCATCAAGGCGGGGTCCGAGATTGCCTTGTATGCCAGACAGATGTCACCTCTTCAGAGTCTGTATAAAACTGAGTAGCAGGATAGGGCTTTTAGTCTATCTGTGTATGGCAGATTTTTGAGGCCCTGGATTCTCCTGGTAAGGAACCTCTGTGGTCTCTCCAGCTGCTGCATGTGCTTTGCAAGGTACATGCCAAATGGGGCATTGTACTCAGTAATGGGCCTTATAAGGGAACAATACAGGGATGTTATGACCTCCTTGTCCCTGGATGAGATACCCTTACTTATGAGGTGGGCCATGTAGAAAGCTTTCCGTACAACAGAAGCAACATGGTGATCAAATATCGGGTTGCTATCAACCTGGGTTCCCAAATCCTTCATGACCGATTGTGTGCTTAGGACATTGTTATCAGTGTGATAATTTGTGGGGGCATCATTCTTCCCAAAGGGGATGATTATGCATTTTTTGATATTCAGCTTGAGGCCATGTTTCTGGTGTCAGTCATTTGTTTGTGTGAGATCCTCTTGGAGGATGTCCACATCACAAGGGGAATTTATGATAGCACCCAGCTTGCAGTTATCTGCAAACTTGGTCAGCAATAGCCCACTGGTTTTGGCCTGCATCTCAGAAAAGTATATCCCAAATAACAGATGTCCCAAGACCAAACCTTGGGGTACGCCACTTCTTACAGGTCTACTGTTTGAAGTGGCTTCCCCTGTTTTGACTAGGTAGGTTCTATTAGTGAGACAGTTAGCTACCCATCTGGTAACATATGGATTAATGCCTAATTGAGAGAGTTTATCTATTATGCCCAAGTGGGAAAAGAGTCAAAGCTTTGGCCACATCAAGGTAGGTGGTGTGCACCATTTTCTCCTCGTCCATGGCTTAGGTGACTGTCTCAAAGAAGTCGACCAAATTTAACAGACTTGACCTACCCTTGATGAAGTCAAACTGTGTGGGATAGAGTGTCTGGAGGTTGCCAATGTCCTTGTTAATTAGGTCCATGATAACCCATTCCATGGCCTTGCAGATCAAGCTAGTTAGGCTGACGGGTCTATAATTTCCCATATTGGTGGATGCTCCACCTTTGTACAAATGGATGACAGTGACTGTCCTCCACTTGGCTGGGACAAAGCTTGTACTCAGGCTTTGGTTGAATAGACTGGCTAATGGTGCTGCATGTTCCAGCCTGAGTTTATAGGATGCAGCCTGGGATGTTATCAGGTCCCATGAAGGCTGTATTTTTTGCCTTTGAGAGAGCAGTGATGACCTGTTCCCTAGATATAAGAGGAAGGGGGCAGGTACTGGGAATGTCCTGATTTACTGATGGGGGAACAGAGTGGTGATGTTTTTTCTGAATCTGTCAGCCAGCATGTTTGCTATATCTATGGCATTTGTATATGTGGTGTCCTTGACCACCACCTCTGAACAGATCTATGTGCTTCCTTTGTGATTGCAAACATATGTGAAGAAGGCTTTATGACTGTATTTAGCAGATGTAGCCAATTTGGACTCAAAGTTTGCTTTGGATGATTTTACTAGTGCTCTTATTTGCTTGTTCAGGGTAAGGTGAGATTGCTTCCAACTGGGCATCTGCTCCTTCTTCGTCCTGGACAGCAATTTTTTTCCTTTTGTTATAGAGTTTATTTATTGCAGATGTCCACCAGACAGGTTTACTATTCCTTGCGGAGGATGATTTAGTCCTGCTGGGTATTCCTGCCTCCATACATCTATCTAAATGCTTGTATAGTGTTTTAGTATAGTTTTAGATACTGGTGCCAGTTCCTACAGAGGGGGAGAGGGCTGTGAAGCTGTTTATACCATCCCTCAGGAGGCTGTAATCAGCTTTGGAGAAGTTTTTTTGTTTCACCTTAGCTAGAGGGGGGGGGGTTCAGGGGAGATGGTGACTTTAAAAGTGACTGCTTCATGGTTGGATCTTACCAGGCAAGATAACTCTGCAGGGATGCTGCAGTGGTTACTCATGTTGGTTAATACCAAGTCCAAGATATTATCACCTCTTGTGGGGGTATCGACTAGCTGTTCCAAAGCATTTGCATTTGACAAAATCAAGGAATCACTGTGCCTTTGGATTCTGGCATGATTAGTTCTTCCAGTCTATGTTTGGGTAGTTAAAGTCACCCAGGATTAGGGTAAATGGTTAAAACTTGATAGATTCAAAGAGGTCCAGATAGGCAGATTGGGCATATTAAATCAGATTTGGGGGCCGGTAGCTGTCTATGATTTGTATAGGGGTGTGGTCAATGGTTGACTGCACCTGGAGTGTCTCCTGTGCATAATACTGTTTGACCAGCCTGGAGGTGTGTATGTCTTTAATATATATTGAAACTCTGCCTCCTTTGGCTTTCCTGCCCACAGTTTGGGGTCTGAATGTATGATAGGATGAGTAACCAGGTAAGGCTTGGGTGCTCTCTGCAGCTTTGAATCAGGTTTCCGTGACTGTGCAGTTGTCAGTATTTTCCAGGGTTAAAAATGCTTGCAATGAGTGCAGTTTCATGCCTAGGCTCCTAGTATTTAGCAGCATGACCTTTAATTTGCATTTTGTTTAAATCTTTATGTTGGCAGTTTTAACCTCATCACTTTTCCTAAAAAGGGCACTATGGGGGAGGGAAGAGCCTTTGCCAGAAGCCTGAAGCCCAAGAGAGACAGATGCAGGCTACCTCTGGCAAAGGTACTATCAAAGGCACTATTGATAGGCTGTCAGGTACTGGATCCTCCTGAAATGACACCAGAAACTATGCCAATTGTTAAAGTCAGTAATTTTCTGTTTGTATTGAGGCATCATTCTGGGTGATGGTAGAATGCTGCTTAAGGCTAGTGATGCACCCGCCTGGGACACATATTCAGTGATTTCAATTATGTCTTTCTTAATATAGTCCAGTGAGGTACATCTCAAGTCATTCACATCAGTATGGACTATGACAGAGTCATAACAGTACCTGTTGTTGAGAGACTTGAGTTCATATGTGATTTGGTGGATCCTGGCCCCTGACAGACAACTAACCGTGACTTTTTCCCTATTCAGCCTGGTGAGAAGCACATCTGCGTGTCTCACAATATAGTCTCCTATGACTAATATGTTGGGTTTATGGTTAACCCTTAGTGGCTGTGAGACACAGGTGTGTGTGAATTCTGCATGGAATGTGGTGTGGAAGGCTGTGGAGATTATATGTGTTTTTGCCTCAGAAGTCTCCTTTGTTTGGGTATGTTTTGTTGAGGACCTCCGCATATGTGGGTGTGTGTTGTGTAGGTGTGGGTAGTATTTGAAGTGCAGTGATTGTGTTGACAATCTCCTCAGTGCTGGATATACTGGCTTGTGAGGGAGGGAGCATAGACTCTAGGTTCCTAATGTAATTGCATCTCTTGTAAATTGTGTTTCTAGGTGGTAGTAGTCGATGATTGTCTGTGTACATGAGGCAGTTGCTACACTGTCTCACTGGCAGCAGAAATTGTAGGAAATTGTCCATCCATATTTGTCAGAATCTAGGGGAGAAAGGCCAGGGAGAGCTAAGGGTTAAGTCTAAAGCCCAAGTGCTTAAACCAAAACTAAGAGGCTTAGAATAAAACAAGCAGTAATAAATGCAACATAAAAGATGCAATATAACACTTTAGGGAACAAGCAGCAGCAAGTCGCAGGAAAAAGCAAGATGAAGTTGTGAAGATTGGGTAGAGATGGGTGAAGGCTGCCAGCCTAGACAGATAGAATTTTATAGATAATTCTATCATTTGTAAATATAAATGTAAACTACACGCTTGTTGTTTTAAATGTAAAGAAATGCTGTTACAAAAATGTGGCAACGGTACTCTCTACTGACCCGGTAAAAGCATGCTGTGACCCTTTCAAGGGAACAGTGGTGCCGAATCGTCTAGATGAAGAAATTCTTTCTATTGTTTTAAACAAGAGTTAAATTGCTAGACTTAAACATGAAAATGTATTTTTATTGCTCTGTTCCTGACCAGCTACAAGATAACAAAAGGGAGATGTTAAGAATGTAAATGTAGTTAATGTGTCATCCTGGGCACTCCAGGAAGTGTAAAAAGATGATGTAATGTTTTATCAGAACTGCAATAGCAATTTAAACAATGAGAACCAGAGATTATTAAGCATTTTGAACTTGGACTATCCAACTCAGCACTGCCTTATGCTCTCTTTATGTAAGTAGTATTTTATTTATTTTATTTATTTTACATTTGTTGACCGGGCTAGGCTAGCTGGAGAAATTTCCATTTTCAGTAGCGGCCCGGGGAGAAAAGCTCCACAGAGTGAGATACATACAGAAAATCTATCAAACCAAAAAAATAATGATAACAATAACAATCATAATATTGGAGTTAGTATTAGGGTTTGCAATAACAAAAATAAAGACTAGTAAACCCTTCAATGTAAAGTAGTATGTTAGAACCATGTTTTCTCCTAGAAGTAGCCAGGAATTATAAAGATTAGACCAGGGGTGTCCAACCTTTTCACTTGCAGGGGCCACATTGAGTCAACAGAAGTTGTCTGGGGTCCGCATGTAAAATAGATCATATAGTTAACTGTATCGCTGCCGCGGGTGACCAAAGTCGACCCACTGGCTGTATTGTAGGTGAATTTGAACAATGAATAAATGTAATAAATGCATAATATTTGTCCTAAAAATCAATCCCATTCAAATTCTTAAAAAACAGTGAAATCTAACATCTTAGTTTAACATCAAAGTTTATTTGTAAAACAAAAAAATGAACAGGTATGAACCCTTCAATTTGTATGAGATCATACCTGTGATTTTGCCGGTTTTCTAAAGATGTCCATGTCTTCCATCATGTCCTTAATGCCCATATGATATGTTGTCCAAAGCGCTCATGTATTCTTCTGTTTCTAGCTTTTGAATCTGTCCCTGAAATTATTCAAGACATGCTACATCTGGTCAGGCTGGTCTGAAGATGAAAGAAGGTTCATCAGTGGCATTCTCAAACTGAGCAACCCTTTGGAAAGGCATATTTCTAGCTTTGGAATCTGTCCCTGAAATATGGCACTGGCAATATTTCTTGCTTTTGCACTGCTGTCTGGTCAGGCTGGTCTGAAGATAAATGAAGGTTCATCAGTGGTTTTCTCAAACTGAGCACACCTTTGGAAAGGAAATTTCTAGCTTTGGAATCTGTCCCTGAAATATGGCACTGGCAATATTTCTTGCTTTTGCACTGCTGTCTGGTCTGAAGATAAAAGAAGGTTCATCAGTGGTATTCTCAAACTGAGCACTCCTTTAGAAAGGCACCTTTTTAGCTTTGGAATCTGTTCCTGAAATATGGCACTGGCAATATTTATTGCTTTTGCACTGCTGTCTGGTCAGGCTGGTCTGAAGATAAATGAAGGTTCATCAGTGGTATTCTCAAACTGAGCACTCCTTTGGAAAGGCACATTTTTAGCTTTGGAATCTGTTCCTGAAATATGGCACTGGCAATATTTCTTGCTTTTGCACTGCTGTCTGGTCAGGCTGGTCTGAAGAGGAAAGAAGTTTCTTCAGTGGTGATGCGCAGCTTGCAGGAATGATGAGACTTTTACTTCTTAAAAAATGAACAATTTGTATTTTTACATTTGCTTCACTGACTAACAGATAGTAAAACACGTTTAACTTTGGTTCACCCACTTACTATGGAGCCACAAAGAACATGGTAATATGCAACAACACACTCCAGTTTCAAAAGGTAATCTCACACCTGCATTTTTGCAGTTGCCTCTCCAATCTGCATGAGTGCACATTTCAGCTGATGACTTGCACAGATCCACTCAATGAGGCATAGCATCATCAGATAACACCTTTTTGTATTTCTTCCTTAGATTACTATAAATCTCCAACTTGAGGTTTTTCCAAATGTTTGCTGAAAATTTGGAAGGGTTCTTCCAGTGTTTGTTACATTTCTCAAATTTAAACAAATAATTGACTTTATTATTAGTGGCAGTGTTTATTCGTGAAACCTGTTCACAAGGGTGCAGCCAGGCACAGACCTTCGCAGAATTCAAACTTATTGGTCCTAGTTCTTGTTATACTTAAGTGTCCATATCAGGAGGTTCAGGCTGTCAAGTCAGGATTGTTCTTTTGTGTAGTAGACAAACATTATGAGCATAATCTTTTTAATGTGAACACTGAGCTTGTCTTTTTGATACCAGTGCATCTATATCGGTTTTGATGGAGGTAGTGGCGATGTGAAGAGTATTTTCAAGATGCTCATCTGAAATTTCTGTTCTGATTTTATTTTTTGTATACTTTATATGAGAAAAAAATTGCTCGCAAATGTATGTACTCCCCAACAGAGATGTCATGAACAGGGCATGTTCGTGAAGTGACGGATATTTTTCTTTGGGTAGGTATAACTTATAAAAGTCCAATAAAGCGTGCAGAAATTTTTCTTTAAGTTGCATATCTGACTGCAATTCTATGCATTCCAGTTGCAGGTTTGCTGGCAACATGTTGATGTCAACTGAGAATGGAGTAGCAAATATACTGAACTGTTGTTGATGTTTTCTAAAATCTTGAAATCTACTCTCAAACTTCTGTGATAAACTATTAAGTAATGCCGTATATTTTTCAGTATTTACGTGGCTTTGCTCAGACAGCATTTCAAAGTGAATGAAGCTATTGTTCTTCATCTGACAGTGCCATAATTCCAGTTTCACTTCAAATGCCGTCACTGTTTGAAACATGTCATTTATTAATAGGTTTTCCCCTTGGAGGTGCAGGTTCAGGTCATTTAAATGAGCAGTGATGTCTACTAAGAAGGCTAAATCAGCCATCCAGTTTGCATTTTCAAATTCGGGTACAGGCTTTCCTTTTGACTCCATAAAGGACTTTATTTCATCTCGTAAATCATGGAAGCGTTTCAGCATTTTTCCATGACTTAACCACCTCACTGCAGTAAAGTACAAGATGTCTCCATAGGTAGATTCCAAAGTAGTCAGAAACTCCTGAAACTGGCGGTGATTTAATCCTCTGGATGTTATAAAATTGATTGTTTTAATAACAACATTCATAACATTTTTCATTTTTAAAGTCTGTGCAGACAAATGTTCTTGATGTATAAATGCAGTGGTACTTCAGGAAACGCACATTACTGATCTGTTTTGCATCTTCTTCCATCAGTGTTGTTAGTCCTTCCCTCTTTCCAACCATAGCTGGAGCACCATCAGTTACTATGCCAGACAGGTTTCCGATAGTCAAGGAAAATATTGCCAGTGTTTCTTTTACTGCCTTGTACAGATCAGCAGACTCCGTTGTGTCTTTCAGTGGAACCATACAGGCCAGTTCTTCAGTAATATTGAAATCGTTGTCAACACCATGAATAAATATGGCAAGTTGTGCCGTATCTGTAACATCAGTGCTGTCATCCAAAGCTATGGAGTAAAACTTGAAAGTTGCACACCGAGATTCCAAAGTATTTTCAATAGATTTGGCTATATCTTCCACATGCCTTGTGATTGTCTGGTGTGATAAACTGATTTTAGAAAATTCTGATTTTTTTTCAGGGCAAATTATGTCTGCTACACTTTCAAGGCATTCTTTAATAAATTCACCATCGGCAAATGGCTTGGATTTTTTCACAATTAAATTTGCTACAACATAACTTGCCTTCAGTAAAGAATCCAGCTGAGTAGCTGATTTTCGAAACAGCTGTTGTTGAAATGTAAGACTTTTTTTTAATTCTGATATTTTCTGTCTATGGCACACTCCTTGCAATTCACTTAATTTGGGGTGCATTTGAATATAATGCCTTTTCAAATTGTAGTCCTTGAAAATGGATACCACTTCTCTGCCTACTAAGCAAAGTGCTTTATTGTTAGATTCAACAAAGAAGTACTCATCAGTCCATTTTTCCTGAAAGACTCTCCTTTCATCAGCTATTTTTCTTTTCATGTTGGTTTTGGAGGATGCAGAAGCCATGCTGAAAAGTAAAAAAGGAGTAACTATTAACTACTTTATTCCTAGTTATATAATTTTTAAAACAATGGCTAACAATTTACATTAAAAATAAGGAAATAAAAATTAAAACTATCCATAGTTGTAGTATATGTTAATGGTGTTGGAGGGATCATTTCACATCCACAACATAACACAAAAATATCCCTGGGGTGAATTTACAGTTACCCATCCAGTTGTCCAGATTACATTTGAGGAGGGCCAATGAGGCACTTTGTTTCATTTGTAGTACTAATGCCATTAGTCTTCAAAACAGCCATTACGCATAAAGCACATCACATTTACTGTGACTGTTGGTCTGCACTTTGTGCCAGTAATACTGGGCATTTTGAAAAGTTCTTCATATAATTCATGAAATTCAGATGGACTGCAATAGAGCTATGAACATGTATGGTTAGCATGTAATCAACAGTTTCTTACTGCTACAAGGATGGCAGCTTTCAATGACATAATCAGAGCTGTACCATCAAGTTAAATATTGTACTTTGCATGCTACCCAAGAAAAGTCATTCACTTGCAATGAAAAACTGGCACACACTGACACTGTCATTAATTCACTACAGTACTACCAATTCACACTGGGAAAACCACTCCAGCCATCCCAAGTAGGTAAAATGTCAACATTAGCAGCCCTACAGTACTAAAATCCACAAAATTAAGCCAACAAATTTGCAATAAAGTAAAGAATTCACATCACTGACTTAATAAAACAATTCTGAATTAGAGGGTCTCACCCAAACAAATGACTGGTGCCAGAAACATGACCGCAGCGAATGCCAACAAATGCATCATCATCCCTTTGGCCCAAAGTTTTGGGGAAAGTGGCTGTGAGGCTGCCAGCCCAACTAGATGTTATTTTGTACATAATTCTATGTCATTTTGAATATTAATATGATTCCTATGCTTGTCTTACAAATGTAAGAAAACTATATGTATGTGTACATTAAACTATTGGTGCAGAAGTGTGTGTTGAACTGTATGCTCTGTACTGAGCTTCAAGAATGTAACCAGTGTACCCTGCTGGAAAAGAGCAGAAATGTGTATAATAACTGTATACCTGTGCAGGTGTGTGCTGTAATGGTAGAAGTTGGAACATACAGAGTTAATTTGCAAATGCTAAGAAAAGAAGTGAATTGTTTTACGACTGTGTTTATCTCAGGGGTGTCCAACCTTTTCACTTGCAGGGGCCGCATTGAGTCAACAGAAGTTGTCTGGGGTCCGCATGTAAAATAGATCATATAGTTAACTGTATCGCTGCCGCGGGTGACCAAAGTCGACCCACTGGCTGTATTGTAGGTGAATTTGAACAATGAATAAATGTAATAAATGCATAATATTTGTCCTAAAAATCAATCCCATTCAAATTCTTAAAAAACAGTGAAATCTAACATCTTAGTTTAACATCAAAGTTTATTTGTAAAACAAAAAAATGAACAGGTATGAACCCTTCAATTTGTATGAGATCATACCTGTGATTTTGCCGGTTTTCTAAAGATGTCCATGTCTTCCATCATGTCCTTAATGCCCATATGATATGTTGTCCAAAGCGCCATGTATTCTTCTGTTTCTAGCTTTTGAATCTGTCCCTGAAATTATTCAAGACATGCTACATCTGGTCAGGCTGGTCTGAAGATGAAAGAAGGTTCATCAGTGGCATTCTCAAACTGAGCAACCCTTTGGAAAGGCATATTTCTAGCTTTGGAATCTGTCCCTGAAATATGGCACTGGCAATATTTCTTGCTTTTGCACTGCTGTCTGGTCAGGCTGGTCTGAAGATAAATGAAGGTTCATCAGTGGTATTCTCAAACTGAGCACACCTTTGGAAAGGAAATTTCTAGCTTTGGAATCTGTCCCTGAAATATGGCACTGGCAATATTTCTTGCTTTTGCACTGCTGTCTGGTCTGAAGATAAAAGAAGGTTCATCAGTGGTATTCTCAAACTGAGCACTCCTTTAGAAAGGCACCTTTTTAGCTTTGGAATCTGTTCCTGAAATATGGCACTGGCAATATTTATTGCTTTTGCACTGCTGTCTGGTCAGGCTGGTCTGAAGATAAATGAAGGTTCATCAGTGGTATTCTCAAACTGAGCACTCCTTTGGAAAGGCACATTTTTAGCTTTGGAATCTGTTCCTGAAATATGGCACTGGCAATATTTCTTGCTTTTGCACTGCTGTCTGGTCAGGCTGGTCTGAAGAGGAAAGAAGTTTCTTCAGTGGTGATGCGCAGCTTGCAGGAATGATGAGACTTTTACTTCTTAAAAAATGAACAATTTGTATTTTTACATTTGCTTCACTGACTAACAGATAGTAAAACACGTTTAACTTTGGTTCACCCACTTACTATGGAGCCACAACGAACATGGTAATATGCAACAACACACTCCAGTTTCAAAAGGTAATCTCACACCTGCATTTTTGCAGTTGCCTCTCCAATCTGCATGAGTGCACATTTCAGCTGATGACTTGCACAGATCCACTCAATGAGGCATAGCATCATCAGATAACACCTTTTTGTATTTCTTCCTTAGATTACTATAAATCTCCAACTTGAGGTTTTTCCAAATGTTTGCTGAAAATTTGGAAGGGTTCTTCCAGTGTTTGTTACATTTCTCAAATTTAAACAAATAATTGACTTTATTATTAGTGGCAGTGTTTATTCGTGAAACCTGTTCACAAGGGTGCAGCCAGGCACAGACCCAGAATTCAAACTTATTGGTCCTAGTTCTTGTTATACTTAAGTGTCCATATCAGGAGGTTCAGGCTGTCAAGTCAGGATTGTTCTTTTGTGTAGTAGACAAACATTATGAGCATAATCTTTTTAATGTGAACACTGAGCTTGTCTTTTTGATACCAGTGCATCTATATCGGTTTTGATGGAGGTAGTGGCAATGTGAAGAGTATTTTCAAGATGCTCATCTGAAATTTCTGTTCTGATTTTATTTTTTGTATACTTTATATGAGAAAAAAATTGCTCGCAAATGTATGTACTCCCCAACAGAGATGTCATGAACAGGGCATGTTCGTGAAGTGACGGATATTTTTCTTTGGGTAGGTATAACTTATAAAAGTCCAATAAAGAAGCGTGCAGAAATTTTTCTTTAAGTTGCATATCTGACTGCAATTCTATGCATTCCAGTTGCAGGTTTGCTGGCAACATGTTGATGTCAACTGAGAATGGAGTAGCAAATATACTGAACTGTTGTTGATGTTTTCTAAAATCTTGAAATCTACTCTCAAACTTCTGTGATAAACTATTAAGTAATGCCGTATATTTTTCAGTATTTACGTGGCTTTGCTCAGACAGCATTTCAAAGTGAATGAAGCTATTGTTCTTCATCTGACAGTGCCATAATTCCAGTTTCACTTCAAATGCCGTCACTGTTTGAAACATGTCATTTATTAATAGGTTTTCCCCTTGGAGGTGCAGGTTCAGGTCATTTAAATGAGCAGTGATGTCTACTAAGAAGGCTAAATCAGCCATCCAGTTTGCATTTTCAAATTGCACAGGCTTTCCTTTTGACTCCATAAAGGACTTTATTTCATCTCGTAAATCATGGAAGCGTTTCAGCATTTTTCCATGACTTAACCACCTCACTGCAGTAAAGTACAAGATGTCTCCATAGGTAGATTCCAAAGTAGTCAGAAACTCCTGAAACTGGCGGTGATTTAATCCTCTGGATGTTATAAAATTGATTGTTTTAATAACAACATTCATAACATTTTTCATTTTTAAAGTCTGTGCAGACAAATGTTCTTGATGTATAAATGCAGTGGTACTTCAGGAAACGCACATTACTGATCTGTTTTGCATCTTCTTCCATCAGTGTTGTTAGTCCTTCCCTCTTTCCAACCATAGCTGGAGCACCATCAGTTACTATGCCAGACAGGTTTCCGATAGTCAAGGAAAATATTGCCAGTGTTTCTTTTACTGCCTTGTACAGATCAGCAGACTTCGTTGTGTCTTTCAGTGGAACCATACAGTTCTTCAGTAATATTGAAATCGTTGTCAACACCACGAATAAATATGGCAAGTTGTGCCGTATCTGTAACATCAGTGCTGTCATCCAAAGCTATGGAGTAAAACTTGAAAGTTGCACCGAGATTCCAAAGTATTTTCAATAGATTTGGCTATATCTTCCACATGCCTTGTGATTGTCTGGTGTGATAAACTGATTTTAGAAAATTCTGATTTTTTTTCAGGGCAAATTATGTCTGCTACACTTTCAAGGCATTCTTTAATAAATTCACCATCGGCAAATGGCTTGGATTTTTCACAATTAAATTTGCTACAACATAACTTGCCTTCAGTAAAGAATCCAGCTGAGTAGCTGATTTTCGAAACAGCTGTTGTTGAAATGTAAGACTTTTTTTTAATTCTGATATTTTCTGTCTATGGCACACTCCTTGCAATTCACTTAATTTGGGGTGCATTTGAATATAATGCCTTTTCAAATTGTAGTCCTTGAAAATGGATACCACTTCTCTGCCTACTAAGCAAAGTGCTTTATTGTTAGATTCAACAAAGAAGTACTCATCAGTCCATTTTTCCTGAAAGACTCTCCTTTCATCAGCTATTTTTCTTTTCATGTTGGTTTTGGAGGATGCAGAAGCCATGCTGAAAAGTAAAAAAGGAGTAACTATTAACTACTTTATTCCTAGTTATATAATTTTTAAAACAATGGCTAACAATTTACATTAAAAAATAAGGAAATAAAAATTAAAACTATCCATAGTTGTAGTATATGTTAATGGTGTTGGAGGGATCATTTCACATCCACAACATAACACAAAAATATCCCTGGGGTGAATTTACAGTTACCCATCCAGTTGTCCAGATTACATTTGAGGAGGGCCAATGAGGCACTTTGTTTCATTTGTAGTACTAATGCCATTAGTCTTCAAAACAGCCATTACGCATAAAGCACATCACATTTACTGTGACTGTTGGTCTGCACTTTGTGCCAGTAATACTGGGCATTTTGAAAAGTTCTTCATATATTTCATGAAATTCAGATGGACTGCAATAGAGCTATGAACATGTATGGTTAGCATGTAATCAACAGTTTCTTACTGCTACAAGGATGGCAGCTTTCAATGATATAATCAGAGCTGTACCATCAAGTTAAATACGGTGTACTTTGCATGCTACCCAAGAAAAGTCATTCACTTGCAATGAAAAAAACTGGCACACACTGACACTGTCATTAATTCACTACAGTACTACCAATTCACACTGGGAAAACCACTCCAGCCATCCCAAGTAGGTAAAATGTCAACATTAGCAGCCCTACAGTACTACAATCCACAAAATTAAGCCAACAAATTTGCAATAAAGTAAAGAATTCACATCACTGACTTAATAAAACAATTCTGAATTAGAGGGTCTCACCCAAACAAATGACTGGTGCCAGAAACATGACCAAGCGAATGCCAACAAATGCATCATCATCCCTTTTGGCCCAAAGTTTTGGGGAAAGTGGCTGTGAGGCTGCCAGCCCAGCTAGATGTTATTTTGTACATAATTCTATGTCATTTTTGAATATTAATATGATTCCTATGCTTGTCTTACAAATGTAAGAAAACTATATGTATGTGTACATTAAACTATTGGTGCAGAAGTGTGTGTTGAACTGTATGCTCTGTACTGAGCTTCAAGAATGTAACCAGTGTACCCTGCTGGAAAAGAGCAGAAATGTGTATAATAACTGTATACCTGTGCAGGTGTGTGCTGTAATGGTAGAAGTTGGAACATACAGAGTTAATTTGCAAATGCTAAGAAAAGAAGTGAATTGTTTTACGACTGTGTTTATCTCATCAAAAGACAGGATGTCTACACCGCAGTCAGAAGTTCTATTGTCTGGAAACAGAAAAAATGACAGGTTTCAAATGTAAAACTGTTTGAGTTAAACTTTAACTCAACTGTTTTATGACTTCCAGTTCTAGGCACATTTCTTTTTTTTTTTTTCTCATATTTTTTTATTGATTTTCAAGAGTATAATTACAATTTTTAACAAGAAAAAACAACATAATATCAAATTTTTACAAAAACTATATACAAAGTCCAAAATATATACCAAATCTTCAATAACATTACATTTTGTCTAATAGTTTTTTAAGCTTTATCCAGGCAATTTATGAGTCATGTTTGAGGAGTGTAACATAGCTGTTTGTAATTCCCTACTACAAATAATCTTAGTAAATGATATAAAGTTCTTAAATGAGAGGTTATTTTTACATTTCCAATTTCTAGTAATAGTTTTTCTTGCTATAGCAAGTAGAGTCCAAAGGAGGTTCATTTGATTCAGTGGAGCATACCTTGGCATTGGTGCATTAAAAAGTATCATAGAATCAGAGATCTCGCATCTGTCCGACCACAAAGCTTTAATAACATTTTTAAACTCCATCCAAAATGTGGTTATTGTTCTGCATTCTAAAAACATATGTGCCCAGTCAGCATCTATTAGCTCCTCACATCTCCAACATCTATTAAAATCTTTCTTGCTTATTCTAGAGGCTTTTTTTGGTGTAATAAAATTTCTCTGAATGAATTTCCATGTAAAAATTGTCCAATATGTGGAAGAAGAGGTATGGTAAACAGATCTGAGAATTAAAGTTTTATCATTTATATGTATTTGAGAGTTGTTGAAATTGTTGATATATTTCCATAAATTGTCGTCTAATATTATTAGATCTGATCTAAGAATGTTGTAAAATCTTGACAATGAGATACCATTATTATAGCCTATATTGGTGAAGTCAAAGAGGATGGATAATTTTTTGGGGAGGTCTGTTATAGCAGGAAAATGATGTCTTTTAAATTCCGTTAACATAAATTCTCTGAAGATTTGAATATTTAACCAGATATTTTGGTAGATATTATACCTGGCTAAAAGGTAGGTAGTATCATAAATATTATTAGTTCCTAAAAACTGATGCCAGAATAATAACCCATTTTCTTCCATAGTTTTTTATTTTCATGTTAAAGGAATCAAAGCATCCCTTGGTTAAGATTATTGGAAACATTAGAATGGACAATTTGTTGTTCAAAAGGTTCTTATTCATTACTTTTTTAAAATTTTGCAAGATATATTTAATTATAGGAATAAGATGTGATTTTTCCTGCTCATTGTTGAAGAATAATTCTTTAATAACTATAAATAGCTTAATATTTTCAGAACAATATATGTTTTTGAAAAACTTGTCATAATTACTTAATAGTATTGTTTTGTGTAAATTGTTCCAATTTGAATGGTATTTTGGACTTAACCATAGACTTGTTATATTAAGAATAATGGCATCAGCATAAAGCTCAAAATTTGGAAAAGCAATCCCTCCTTCAATCCAGTTTTTATAGTGCCAGTCATATTTAATCCTTGGTTTTTGAAGATACCATAGAAATTTTATTAATATAGTGTTTATGTGTTTAAGTTGTTTTCTAGAAGGAGGAGCCAATAATGTTTGAAGATAAAAAAGAATTTTTGGTAATAGAATCATTTTTATCAGAGATAATCTTTCTTCTATAGTAAAGAACATTTTCTTCCATCTATTAATGTATTCTGTGATTTTATTTAATAAAATTTTATGATGTATATTTATAGTGTCCTTCCATTTAGACAGAATATGAACCCCTAGATATTTCAATTTATTGTTACCAGCCAACTTTTATTCGATAAAAACCAAGAGATGAGCGCTTTCACGTGCTCCATGCACGCTTCATCAGATCTGATGAAGCGTGCATGGAGCACGTGAAAGCGCTCATCTCTTGGATTTTATCGAATAAAAGTTGGCTGGTAACAAGTATTTGATTTTTCGTGGTGTATTCTGCAGTTTATCGTTTATTTGATTTTGAGTTTTTGCTGTTTTGCTGTTGGATACTTTAGGAGGTTTTGCGATATTATTTTTCTACATATTTCAATTTATCATTGGTCCAGTTAAAGTTATTGTAATTAGATAGAGTGATATTCAATTTTTTATTGATGAGAATAGTTTCTGTTTTGTTTTGGTTAAATCTAAGGTTTGAGATTTCCTCAAAGAGTTTTAATGATCTGATAATGTGATCAATAGATGAATCAATATTTCCAATAGTTAATAAGATATCATCAGCAAAGAGTAAAATTTTAGAAGAATAGTTCTCATTAACATCAAAACTTTTTATGTTTATATTGTTTCTTATAAAATTAGCAAATGGTTCTATTGCTAATGCAAATAGTAATGGGGATAAAGGGCAACCTTGTCTAGTCCCTTTCAGAATTTGAAGTGGGACAGATAAAAAAGCGCCGATTTTAATATATGCTATAGAACCTTCATATAATTTTTTTAACAAGTTTAAGATTTCTGCGGAGAAATTATATTCTTTTAATACCATAAATAAGTATGTCCAGTTAATAGAATCAAATGCTTTATCTAGATCTAGACTGATGAGTGATAATTCTTTTTTTTTATTTGCAAAATCTATTAAAGTTAAAAGTCTATTAGTATTATCCTGAACTTTTCTGTTCAGTATAAAACCTGTTTGATCATTGTTTATTAAAGTCGGCATCATTTGATTTAATCTGTTTGCTAAAATAGACGTAAATATTTTATAATCTATATTTAATAGGGAAATAGGACAATATGATGAAACAAATTTGGAGTCCTTACCTTGCTTTAGAATGGGAGAAATTAGCGAATATTTCCAAGAAGGACAAAGTTTGTCACTTATTCGAACTTCCTCAAGTGCTTTCATTAATATCTTCAAAGCGGAATCAGGAAAATTTTATATAATTCACCTATTATGCCATCAAGACCAGGGCTTTATAATTTTTAAGATTTTGTATTCTTTCTTTACCTTCTATTAATGATATTGATTTAAATAATCTATTATTTTGTTCTTTAGAAAGTTTATTATTTATATTGTTTTTTAGAAATTCTATTTTGAACTATTATTAGTAAAGTTTAAGTTTGCTTTATTCATTGTTTCATGATATGAATGAAAAATCTCTAAAATATCTTTTAGATCTGAAGAAGGTTTTGAATTGTGTTTAGATATGTCTAATATTTCAATTATGTGTTTACTCTTGTGAAAACTTTTCGTTTTGGCTGCTAATCTATGCATATGTTTTGGATTAGATTAATAAGATTGTAATTTTAACCTCTCTAAATTAATTGCTACTTTATGACTAAGAATTTCTAAATAGTCGAGATTTAGTTGTTTTAATTCCAGATTCGAGCCCAACTCTTTGGGGTGTAAGTTCTTTTTTAAAGTGTCAATTTTCAATTGTAGATTTAATAATTATTTGTCCCGTTCTTTCCTTTTATGTAAATACCAGGTTTTTATTTTCCCATATATATAAGATTTTAAAGAGTCCCAAATAAACACTTTATTTGTGTGATTATTATTATTCAGTTCAATATAATAGTTTACTTCCTTTATAAACCATTCTTTGAATCCTTTTATCTTAATAATATAGGCTGGTAGTCTCTGCCAATGAATAAGATCGTTTGGTTTAATTTTAATTTTAAATAGTATGGCATTGTGATCTGACAGAGGGCATGATGTAATCACTACATCTTGAGTCTTAGATAATAGGCTGTCAGATATAAACACTTTATCAATAGTCGTCTGTGTACCATATCTATAAGAAAAGTGAGTAAAATTGAGAGACCTCTGCTCTTTGATCATGTATATGTCTTTTAGGTTATATAATGAGATAAAGTCTAGCAATTTTTTGGCTGATGCAGGTATCTTAATATTGCTGACATTAGTGGTATCTTTAGATGATAGAATACAATTAAAATCACCTGCCAAAATGATATCTCCTTTAGAATTTGCTGTTATTATTTCCAAATATTTGTTTGCAGATTTAGCATCAATACCAGGTAGCCAGTACATATTTGCTAAAGTAAAATGTTTCTTATTCAATTCCAATACTACTAGACACAACATACCATTTTTATCAGAGAAACTGTTAATTAGTTTAGGTATTGGTAATGTATTTTTCCACAAAATCATGGTTCCTCTTCTCTTTGTTTGGAAATGAGATTCAGCTAGAATACCATAACCTTTAAAAGCCATTTTTTCTAGATCTTTCTGAATAATGTGCGTTTCTTGGAAAAATATAATATCAGCTTTATTTGATGCTAGGTATTTGAGTAACCTTCCTCTTTTAGTAGGGTTATTAAGACCATTTGCATTCAGAGACAGACATTTAAACCCAGACATTGATTACTTTAAGCTTTTGATGGATAAATACTATTCTGGACTTAATTGACAAGTAATGTTCAGAGAAGATGAAAATATAACTATATACAAAACTAACCATGGAACATCTAGTTCCTGGATTAATGAAGAAGTCATCAATACCACCCTCTATCATCCTTAGTGCTCAAGACTATCGTTCTCTAATGCTACTACCTAATATTTTATTGAATCAACAAACTACAACCTATTAATTCTCCAGGATGAATAGGTATTACTATGTAGGAGATATTGTGGAAAATGTCTATTACCATGAATAATGTAATTTTCAAAATTTTTAAGAACAGTGTCTTTAAACTTGTATCATGACATAGTATATTTCTGAGAGATAAGTAACCTCTCTTAGGGACAGATTGGAATATAGCAAGATTAGTAGATGTTTTCTGTATTTGAGACTGTCCTGCAATGTTGTTTAAGATATTTCCTGCGATTCTGAACTCTGTCACTTTATTCATTGAGTTACTGAATATTGCCTTATTCTTTTATTGTTTATTATTAAATATATTTAAACCTTTTAATTGTGGCTGGTTTGTTTATTTAAGCTCTTACAGTACTTGACATTGTATACTCCAGTCCAATAGCCTTACTGCTGGTCACACTTGCCATTTGTATAATAGTAACATCACACAGTAAGATTGGTCACCCTTTGGTGTGGGCCATATAGTAGCCGATATGTAAGGATGGTTGATAGTGATTACTATCTTATAGTCTGGGCAGAAGAGGGCATAACTAGTGAACCTGTGCCAGCCTTCCCCAGGTGTGTCTCTGTGTTTTATATAAATCAAATCAAATCAAATCAAATCTCAAAGTGTGTGTGTTATATAAATCAAATCTCAAAGTGTGTGTATTTGTATATAAATCAAATCTCAAAGTGTGAGAGTGTGTAAGTGTGTGTAATTGTGTGTGTGTGTGTGTGTGTGTGTGTGTGTAAGTATGTGGGGCGACATACACAAATCTCATCTCAGACATCAGCAATGCTTTCAGCCTATTTCTCATTTATCTTGAGGATATCCCCTGTTGCTATACTACATGTGCTTAAGTGAAGGCCCAAATTTGCAGAGTGCCCAAGGTGTGTGTGTGTGTGTGTGTGTGTGTGTGTGTGTGTGTGTGTGTGTGTGTGTGTGTGTGTGTGTGTGTGTGTGTATGTGTGTGT
Source organism: Protopterus annectens (assembly GCF_019279795.1). Classification (NCBI taxonomy): domain Eukaryota; kingdom Metazoa; phylum Chordata; order Ceratodontiformes; family Protopteridae; genus Protopterus; species Protopterus annectens. The sequence goes on along the minus strand of NC_056734.1, from coordinate 595,536,928 downwards.
GTGTGTGTGTGTGTGTATGTGTGTGTGTGTGTGTGTGTGTGTGTGTGTCTACATATATCCTTAAGAGATGGAAAGGGTCAAGGAAACAGGAAGCATAGCCTTAAAATTCACAAGTTTCCACATGGATAGAATTCACTAACTGACATCCAAGCCAAGGATATCTATTATCCAGTACTTTTTCACAAGAAAGTATGCCAGAGTACCTACTTGGTATCCTTTATAAAGACATCTGAACATTGGATAATAGCATAACAAAAGACTTTAACAGCTTTGAACAGGTAGAACAGGAATTTGGTGAGTTCATATTCACTGTAATGGTAAATCATGTTATAGTCTGGTAAATCTTAACTACTTGCTATGGATTCCTGAAAAATGAAACTCAGCTGGGGCATGGCATTTTCCAAAACAGAGATTCTGGATACTGTGAGGATCTAGCATAGGCCTGAGAGTCTGATATTTATGCATTTGTGAATTCATCTATTAATGTCATCAGTTTAGTAACCAAATTTCCTGCTAAGAATCTGTGTTAGAATAAAAAAAAAATGCTTTAAATGAGGCAGAAGTCAACCTCACTTGAGACAGAAGGAGGAAAACTATACTCTCTGTGCCATACGGGAAGAAGGCCTCTGTATGATCTCTGGCTGGGTCACCACAGTCTCTGACATCTATATCAGTTTGATGCTGTCTCCCTTAATGTATATCTTCTTTCACTTTTATGCTTTATGCTTTTCAGTCATAGAAGACTCTCTGTTTTTCCCTTCTCTGTGGAAGATGATAAATAGAGTATAATTTTCTTACAGATACCGCCCACAAATGTAAAGTCAGATGACCCCAACGTTAAGGGCAGAAGGTTGCATTGTTCTTTAAACTACTTTATTTTCATGGGTCATCTGGACAGTATAATCTTTTGGAAAGTCACAGAATACAAATTGTAACCATTAACTAAGCAGCATCTCTTACAAAACATCTAGGAATGTAATCAGCCAACAACTTGCTTGTAACAGTCACTGCAACCAGTAGAAAACAAACTGTCTTTATGAATCGTAAATAGCTAAAATGGTCAGTTAAATAAGCAGCAAACTGATGGAATGACAAAGCTGAAGATTTATTTCACAGTAATAAAGATATGCGGTTATGCTCTCATTTACTGTCACAATTCCTGCTGATGACCACGTTGTGGAGAGGTAATTATGTGCCTTCAATGGGGATGCAATGAACTTTCACATCTGACCAGAACACCATTGCCCATCTATATATTATCCCTTATTCACCTCATGCTGATTCTACAGCAGTAATCATTGTACTGAACACCTAAGTACTTGCATTCACAGATTTCCAGGTCAAGTGTATATTAAAAAAAAAAACACCTCAGTGGTGGAGTACAACAGACTGTACTTCTGCTTAACAGGGAAATTATCAGACACTTCATGTGGCAGATTGGGAGATAATGTAAAAAGTAAAAATAGTTATACCATGAAGGGCTCAAATAAGTGAGCTGAATAACATTTTCAAAATCTTCTTTACTGTATAGATTACTACAACATACTTATAGGTTCATAGGTTCATAGATTAGTACTAGGCTAGCTGCCCTTGTATGGGCCATTTTAAGCCTAGCCAATTATCCACTGTGAAAATCAAACCCTGCACCATTTAGCTGTAAGGTAAACAGCTTAACCACTAAGCCAACCTCCCATCAAAACACTCAGTAAAACCTGCCAAAGTAATTTGGAACGTTAAACCACTTAACTGTGAATACTATATGAAATGAAAAGGGAGCACTTTCTTGAAGTTCTGTGAGTGGTCCTCTTCTCCAGGTTTGATTGTGATCCGTTAAGCCAAAAGACAATGCACTGGCGATATAACTTTGAAGTTACATGCTTAATGAGAAAAAAGTGGAGATGTTTTCTCGGATATAGCTGACTCTGCAACATACCACTCAACTGTATCTCATTTTGCCTTATAAAAATTTCTTTTTCCACAAGGAAAGAGTTTACCATACATTCACAGTTAAGATTTTTAAGTAGACATCCAATTTAGTATTTTTTTTAAGACTGAATACTGTAAGCAAACAAAACATTTTAATCACAATGTAAGTTTCCTGGTCTAAACCTCTTAGCAAATGTATTTGTCTATTCCCTGTCTGTGAGACTAGAGGTTGAGATTATGCTGTTCTGCTTGAATTTATTCCAACTTACTATTTGCATACAAATTTTTTCAAAACTTTGATAACACTACTTACAATAACATAATTTGTATTTTTTTAAACCAGAGTTCTACAGCTCAACACCCACGTTGCACATACTTGTATAGTAAGTTTGTTTTGCACCATAACATATGACAGAGAATAGGTCCATTTTATGAAACTATCTTACATACGCTTGCACTTTTCAAAAGCAACCAGTAAGTGCAAGACGATGTGTATAGCACGTCAAATATACTACGTTAAAAAGAAAAAGAAGACGAAGAAACCCATTCATCGTGGGGCTCCAGCATCTGGGAACAAACCTTGCAAACTAAGGTTCATCATATCATAGGTGATCATTCCAAAATAAATACAGAAAGCTACTCACTATCTTAAAATCCTGAAGCCTGGTGAACACACTGCAAAACTGTCAAAATCTCTCTTGCAGTCTGCTCTAGACACTGGACCACTTTTCTTATTTCCTCCCGAATTTCTTAGCTTACCTGGTGTAGTAGTCGGTGTAAAAATGACAAATCCCTCTCTCTCTCTGTCAGCTTTTCTTCGGCACAATGGTCTCGTCTTCCTTCAGTTCTTCTTTGCCATGAATACATCTATTAGCATGAAAACGAACGGAAGGGTGCTTTTCACACATGCTCACAACAGCTAAAGGACGCAAGTCAGCTCTTCTTTGCCGTGAATACATCTATCGGCATGAAAACTAATGGGAGGGTGCTTTGGCGCATGTGCACACCAGTGAAAGGGCGCAAGCATTTAAAAAAAATGGAAAAAAGTAAAATTTTAATTTAAGGGTCGAGGGCCGCATGGAAGAGGTCTGAGGGCGTGATGCCCAAGGCATGAGTTGGACACTACTGGATTAGACTAAGAGTTTTTTCTGTTATGTCAGAACTGTACTACTGAATTATTTTAAGTTTCTGTGTGATCTCTGAACTCTTGAATAGCACTGTGGTGTAGTCGTATTGTCTTGTGTTTTTAGTATTTATTATTAAATATTTTTAAACCCTTTTCAACTGTGGCTGGTTTATGTAGAGATAAATTAAGCTCTAGAGTACACTACATATTTATAGAGTTTATTGTACAAAGCCACTCTAATAAGCCTTAAAACTGTTTAGTCACACTTACCAATTGGATAATAATATTGCACAGTAATAATTGGACACTCTTTTAAGGGCCTTTGGGTAGCTGATAATTATTAGCTGGTGGTGGCAGTAATTACTACCATATAGTCTGGGTATAGAGGCACAGCTGGAGAATCTGTGTCAGCCTTTCCCAGGAGTGTCTATGAAGTTGTATAAATACTTATCTCAAAGTGTGTGTGTGCATGTGTGCATGTGTGTGTGTGTGTGTGTGTGTGTGTGTGTGTGTGTGTGTGTGTGTGTGTGTGTGTGTGTGTGTGTGTCAGCTACTTGGGCAGGGACATGAAGCACTGATTGGACAGAGAAGGTACTGGAGGTTAGCTTGCCAGCTAGGCTGAGATCTGGATCCCATAACTGTGCCAGTGGGGAGTCTTATTGGGGGCCTGGGGAGCAAGGGAATGGCCAGCCCTGGACTGACTGTGATCTCTGTGTGCTCTTAAGGGAAATTGCACTTTACTGTGAGTATTTGTTATTCTTTCCTCATATATGAGATGCCCTCTCTGGTGTTAGTGGTGAGGATTGAGGCTTCCTGATTGCTGGGCCAGGGCATGGATGTCACATTGTGATTTGCAGTGGTGGGATATCCACATCACATATTAATTAGTTGGCAAATACTAATTGGCTTGTAGTGGTGTTGGTAGAGTGAATCCTGTAGCTTATGTACAGTGATCTCTGAACGTGTTTTGTACTCTAAAACAGCCATGCAGTGAATACTTAATCACAATTGTTTTATTTCTTTTGTTAGCTTAGTTAGTCAGGGTGAGCAGGCAGCATGTCAGCAGAGGAGTATGGAAAGCTGACAAGGAGCCAGCTGGTGGAGATGTGCCAGGCTAGGGGACTGGTGCATGGAAACCTGACTAAGGCAGACCTGATTCAGCCTTGGTTACAGCTGCATCATAAAACAGCTTCCAGGAGGACAATCAGACTGGCAGTGGAGATACAATATCCTCAGGGAATGGGCAGCTCAACCTTTCTGCGAAGGACAATCAGACTGGCAGTGGAGATACGATATACTCGGAGAATGGAAAGCTCAACCTTTCTGCAGTGGACTTAAAAATACAGCCGGAGCTACAAAGACTTGAGTTGGAGGCCAGGCATTTGGAGAAAGAAGTCGAAGAAAAGGAGCATCACAGGAGGCATGAGAGGGAAATCCTGACTCTTCGCCAGAGTCATGGAGGTAATGGGGAAGGGAGTAACTGGACCCCAGATGCACAACAGGTCAGTAAATTTCTTCCACAATTTAAAGAGGGGGATAATTTTGATAGTTTTATTCATATGTTTGAGAAGGTATAAAAACAGTATAGTATTGACCAAAGGCTCTGGGTATGGTTCCTGACCCCCTTACTCCATGGGAAAGGTGTAACTTTTTTATCAAAAATGCCTGATGCTGTCTGTTTGGATTATACTGCTATAAAAAATGCCTTTTAGAATGTTATAAGGTAACACCTGAAATGAATAGGAAAAAGTTTCATGAGCATAGACGCAAGGCAGATGAAAGTGTGTGTGAATATGTTGCTGAACTGAGCACTTATTTTCATAGCTGGGTGAGTGGATGTCAGGTCACCAATTTTGAAGGGCTGGCAGGCCTTTTGGTGAGGGAACAAGTCCTTAGCACTTTGCCTGAGGACATGAGGATCTGGTTAGCTGATAGACAATGTGCTACTTCAGATGAGTTGGGGAAGAAGAGAGACCTATACCTAGCAAGCAGGGCAGCCCTGCAAAGGAAGGGGACCCCCAGTAGTGCTCATGGGTCTAAAGGAACCTATGGTGGGCAGCGCAGACTGCCCCAACAGAATCTGCCAGTAGCAGGGGAAGTCACTAGTCTAGGTACACATCAAGGAGCTAGGGTTAAATGTTTTGAATGTAACCAGTGGGGCCATGTGGCATACAGGTGTCCACTGAGGCAAGGTGTGGAACCAAAGGTGAGGGACCCAGTAAGTGTGAAAGACAAAATGCCAATACTAGGTTGTCTTGAGACAACAGGGGTACAAAACCACCACCCTGCAGATGTCCTGAGAGGGAAGGATTTGGATGAGGCAGTACCATGTACTAATGCAGTTACACACAGTGAGGCTAGGAAACAAGCATGTGGGTCTGGTAGACTGGGGATGACCCAGACAGAATGCATACTTGCAGCCAGGACTGGTGAGGTGGTTACTTCAGGGAGTGAGCTACACTGTAGCAGTGAGACTGAAGGTGACCCACAGCTGCTTGTGGGTACTGATTGTCCCTTGGACAGAGTGACTGCAAAGGTAGAGGTGAGTAGTATTACCCAGGCTGAAAGTGAGGCACCGCTGTCAGAGGATATCAGACTTCCTGTGGAAGGGGAGCTGGGAAGGGTTACAAGAAGAGAGTTAAGACAGGCTCAGCTATCAGAGCCTACATTTCAAGGTCTGAGTCAGGTAGCTAGGAAGGCACCTGATCTTCAAGGAAAGGGGGAATCTGTATACTGGGACAAAGAGTTACTATATAGAGAGTGGACCCCTGAGGGAGGGCTAGAAGGTGAGAGAGTACAGCAGTTGGTAGTGCCTAGAGCCTACCATCTGGCACTTCTAGCCATAGTCCATGATATTCCCTTTGCAGGTCATATGGGCATAAAACATACAAAGAGGCATATTATGCAGAACTTCTTTTGGCCTGGAATTTCCAGATTTGTAACAAGGTACTGCAGGACCTGTGAGCAGTGCCAAAATGTAGGCAAAGCAGGAGACAAGGTGAGAGCTCCTTTGATGCCTTCACCTGTGATTGAGGAGCCATTTCAGAGGGTAGCTATGGATATTGTGGGTCTTCTGTGTACCCCAAGTTCCACAGGGAAAAAGTATATCCTGGTGGTAGTGGATTATGCTACACGATACCCTGAGGCAGTGGCTTTTTCCTCCATTGAGGCAGAGAAGGTGGAAAATGCTTTGTTAGATATTTTCAGCAGGGTAGGTATCCCAAAAGAAATACTGTCTGACAGAGGTGCCAATTTCATGGCAGACCTGCTGACTTGTCTGTGGAAGTCCTGTGGGGTGAAGCACATGAAGACCACCCCCTACCATCCCCAGACTAATGGTCTTATTGAAAGGTTAAACTCTACAATCAATTCCATGCTATGGGAGTGAGACAAATATTTCCCCCATCTGTTGTTTGCTTACAGAGAGGTTCCCCAGGAATCCACAGTTTTTTCACCATTTGAATTGCTGTATGGGCATAGTGTGAGGGGACCTCTAGATTTAATTCAAGATGAGTGGGAAGATGAGTGTGAGTCTCACAAGGAGTCTGCTGTGGCATATGTCCTAAACCTCAGGATAAGGCTCAGGGAACTCATGGGCTTGGCCCAGGAGAAACTGGCAGAAGCCCAACAACAGAAAAAGGTGTGGTATGACAGGAATGCTCGCACTAGAGATTATGCTGTGGGGCAGCAGGTAATGGTTCTCATTCCTGTCAGTCACAACAAGCTGCAAGCAGCTTGGGAGGGACCCTACAAGGTGGTAAGAAAGGTAAGTGATGTTAACTACATGGTGGAACTGGTAGGCAGATGGCAGAGGCACAAATTGTACAATGTTAACATGCTAAAACCATACCATGATAGGGAGGCCCTTGTGCTGAGCATTTGCAGTGGACTGCAGGAGGAGTCTGAGGGAGATCTGGGGACTGATCTCCTCAGTGAGGCTCGGGCTAACACCTCAGAGGGAGGGGTAGCAATGTCCCAGCAGCTATCTCTTACCCAGGTTCGAGAAATCTGAGCAGTGTTGCAGGAATTTGGGGACATGTTCACTGGGAAACCAGAGTGCACCCACCTGGTGCAGCACCAGGTGGATTCAGGGTTAAGTATCTTACAACTATTGATCTTACCAAGGGTCACTGGCAGGTGCCCTTGACTCCCAGTACTAGAGAGAAGTCAGCCTTTGTGACTCCTTTTGGCTTGTATGAGTTCACAAATATGCCCTTTGGGATGAAGAATGCCCCAGTGACTTTCCAGAGGCTGGTAGATCATATCCTGGCAGGTGCAGGAGGAATTGCCCTTGCTTACCTAGATAATATTGCCATATACAGCCATTCATGGTCAGAGCACCTTCAGCATGTCAGGGAGGTGTTGGGCAGACTACAGAGGGCAGGGTTGACCATTAAGCTGAGCAAATGTCAGTTGGATATAGCAGGGGTTTCCTATCTAGGACATAGAGTGGGGAGTGGTAAGATAAGGCCAGAACCTGCCAAAGTGGAAGGTATTCAGGCATGGCCTGCACCTGTTACCAAAAAGCAGGTGAGGGCATTCTTAGGGACAGCAGGATACTACAGAAAGTTTGTCCCCAATTAAAGTACGATAGCTGCTCCCATCACAGACCTAACAAGGAAGAACAGGCCAGATAAGGTAGCATGGACCCCAGCATGTGAGCAGGCATTCCAAAAGCTTAAAAAAGCTTTGGGAGGACCCCCTGTGTTAGCCAGTCCAGATTACAGCAAAGAATTTATTGTGCAGGTGGATGCTTCAAACCATGGGGTGGGGGCTGTACTAAGCCAGATTTCTTCAGAGGGAGAAGAGCACCCAGTGGTTTATCTCAGTCATAGTCTCCAACCCAGGGAGGAATGCTATGCAGCTGTAGAAAAGGAATGTCTAGCCATAGTCTGGGCACTGCTGAAACTTCAGCCTTATCTGTATGGAAGGAAATTCACTGTTATGACAGATCACAATCCTCTAACATGGTTAAAAAGAGCCAGTCAGCAAAATGCTAAATTGCCTGTTAATCCTTTCCTCATATATGAGATGCCCTCTCTGGTGTTAGTGGTGAGAACGTAGGCTCCTTGATTACTGGGCCAGGACATGGCTGCCACATTATTAGAGCAGGAAACACAAATACAGTAAAAGCATCTGAATAAAGTTTTTTTTTTCTTGTTTGTTAGTAAAATGGAAAGGGAGACAGGAAGAACAGAGGATAATTCAAGGTTAAGGAACTAAGGGGTTTGTCTTCCCAAATAATCTCTGTATTAGGTAGAATGAGCTAATTAGATGGGACTGAGAAGAGTGTCCCAGATCAAATATACAGCAGGGGTTGGCAGCAGTAAAAGCCACCAACCTTAAGAACACAAGAGCAGTGAGATGGGAGGGAGGGAGAAAAACAATAATTCAACCAGAGGTCAGCATATATATAAATACAGACACAGAAACGTAAATAATTCAGTCAAGCAAATAAAGAAAAACATTGAAATCTAATTACCTTGACAGCATCACTAATTCTGTCGATATCCCTCACTGTTTTCAGAAGGGTCTCCCTCACCAGAATCCGCACACCCTTCCTAGTATGTCTTCCCCATGAGTAGTAGACTCTGGATCCCAAGCCAAGTGGCTATGGTGCAGTGCGCTTCCACTTTGTCTCCTGGATACACATGATGTTTCAGAGCTATGGAATAATGACCTGTACTATTTGATAGCTAATTTTCCCTTGAGTGTAGTATATTGCTTCAGAATAAAGCACAGGATTCCAGATGTTTTTTAAGCAGATCTTTTATTCATCAGATGGATGAGAGCTTAATGTGATTACAAGTGATTACAAGTTATAACTGCCGTGACTTATATGCTTAGGCAGCTCAAGGTAAATGTGTGAGTCTGGGGAAGTGGGTTATGATTGGCTATAATAAACATAACATGATTGGCTATATTTATTGATATTTGATGATTGGCTATATTTATTGATATTTGATTAGCAGGAAAGTCTGACTGGGTTGGTCCCTATTTTCATCTGAGACCCAGGGAGAAAACTCTAAAGTATTACAAAAATATTTTAAGAACTATAATTTTACAGTCTTCAGAAATAATACAAAAACATCTGCAGTTTAAATAATTGTACCAAACTGGATATACTGTGAGAACATTAGATAAGAACAGATATATCTTATATGACAATGATTTAATATTTAGAGAAAATTTAGCAAGTTTACATAAATTAAAGGTAAATTAGTATAATACAAACATGAATTGCAATATTGCAAGAGAAAAAAACAGGGTTATGACATATTTAGATAGAGAGCCAGGGGAGAGAAATTGAAGTAACTGAAAAAGGGGGAGTAATGAGGTGTAATGTATGAATAGGTGCTATAATAAACATAACATGATTGGCTAGAATTTAACAAACTATTACTAGTTCAACACTTCCATCTAGATTAATACATAAGGTTACTGGACCAATCTGCGATCATTTACATGGGTTCCTATTAGAACGATGAAAATGCATTTTGTTGAATGCGTTTTTGTCAACACATGTACGGTGAACAGGCAAAACAGCGAAGCAGCTGTTCAGTGAATTCTTTCCCTGGCAAAGAAGTCACTTGACCGCTTTGTTGCTTTGCCTGTTCTGAAACATAATGTGGTCCCTTGTCCGGTATAGCTCCCAAGTGTGATTGTGCAACAGTTACTGACCTTAGGGTTAGGGTGTGGGTTAAGGTAAGTGCATATGCATGAAAGTGTTTACTGCTTTTTATTTTGCATTAGATGCATGGTTGAGTTACGGGAGTATCTGTTTTCAGCTGTTTACTTTTGTTTTGGGGGGGTAGGATTAGGGTTAAAGTAAGTGTGTATGTGTTTGGAACTGTTTATGTAAATGGTGCAAGAGTTACTGACCTTAGGGTTGGGGTGCGGGTTAAGGTAAGTGCATATGTTTTAAAATGTTTACTGTTTTTTTTTTTTTCATTAGATGTATGGTTGGGTTACATGCATATGTGTATTTAGTTGTTTACTGTTTTTTTGGGGGGGTATAGTTAGGGTTAGGGTATGTGCGTATGTGTTTGGAAATGTTTAATGTTTTGGTTTTTTTTTTGGGGGGGTTGGAACAGCAATTTCTTTCCCTAGGAAAGAAATCGCTGTTCTGTAGTTTCGACATTTTCAGCTTTCGCTGAACATGTGTCGATGAAACACCATTCGCTGTTTTCAGCATTCAGTGTTTTAATATGAACCGATATACATAACTAGAGGTATTTCTATATGGTAAACTATTTTATGAAAGAGCTAAAGATAATATGTATATATATATGTGTGTGTGTGTGTGTGTGTGTGTGTGTGTGTGTGTGTGTGTGTGTGTGTGTGTGTGTGTATATATATATATATATATATATTTATTTATTTATTTATTTATAAACAGGGTAGTTAATGTAAGTGCTTTTGAGCATAATTCCATTTACAATGTACAACAGAATGTTTGTATGGGCTGAACCAAACAGAAGAAAAATGAGCCAGTTAAGGGACTCATCATAAAACTCTTATGCAATTAAAAATCTGTCACTCTTTTATGGGGTTTTCATGAATTATTAGTATTAAATCACTGTAGTTTGAAAAATGAGTCAAGGCAGCTTTTAACCCACCTTTACAGGGCATATAGTGAACACAGTGCTGAGAGTTATATGATTCAGGTTCCACCTTTCAAAGACAATGGGGCTAACCAAGTCTTGCTTGTAAAATGTGGCAGTCAGGAACCTCAGAATAATGCCTTGTGCCTGAGCATTGTTAAGAACAATGTGCTGATCAGCAAGCAGTTGGTACTGACCCCCAAGTAGTCTGAATGAAAGATTCTGGTGCCCCACGGAAGGCAACTGGAATGAATTACTTGAAAAATTCAGCTTAATATGGCAGATTAGACTGGAAGCTTTTAGACCCCATGGTCTCAACACCAGTTGCACACTGAACAGCATATTAGTCTAAATAAAACGCAACTGCAAAAAGTACTGCTGAAATTCTTTGAATGTCACATTTAACAAGCAAGATTTGAGTAGCCTCATTACATCTGACACTTTCAGGAAAAAAAAAAAAAGAATATATATATATATATATATATATATATATATATATATATATATATATATATATATATATATATATATATATATATATATATCAAAATGATTCTTTAAATATGTTTGCAATGAATTACTTTTAAGGAATTCCAATACAGAAATTCTGCCCAGTACAATCAACCCTATGCTAGTTACACATACATGACATGATTATGAGGAAGGACTTATTTTTAATGCACACTCAAGGTGCAAATCATTGTAAAATCCACTTACTGACCAAAAACAATGATTGCCTGAAATTTTATATGTATAGACATGTAGATTTGTCACACTTGGTGGTAGAATAGAAATAGTTTACACAGTGATGGCTCCACGTGCACTTTATTTTGGGTGCTATATACAAATTGGCACTCTAAATAAAATTATAGGAAATATCTCACTAGTTTGCGACAGGTTTTTCTGGGAATGCAAAAAAGGTAGGATTGTGAAGGATATAATTACTGCAAACAGAAAAGATGTAAGATGGAGTATGGCAGATTTTAGGTTATATGTATCCTCTGCAAATATTGTGCAAAGCTTAAGAGGTGTAGTGAATTAATATTTGGAATGGCTTGCCTTGAAAAAGAACTGGAAGACTGGGAGTAACAAGACAATTAGCAAAGTACCAGAGTGTCAGCTGCTCACAGATGAATATGACAGAAGTATTAGGAATATATGATGGAGTTGCCCAAAGATGCTGGAGGGGAGGCTGGTAATCTGGGAAGAAAATGACATTAGAAAGATGATTGGCCTACGAGATGAATTGTTTAGTTAATGGCTATCTTTCCCAGTTCTCAAAGATAAATATAATTTACAGAAATGAGACTGGCTGTTTTGCCAGGGCATTATTAGAGGTAGTAATCAGAGTATTCAGAAGACCCCATACAAGACCATAGAACAGAAACAAGTGGAGAAATAGTCAATTATGAGGTAGGCTTAGCTTTAGGAAATAGTGTGAGCCGGGTAAAATGAGAACAACTGGAAACATCTACAGGCACATGGGGGAGTATATATGTGAGTGTGCTTTTGATTAGTTGCAGGTTAAGTAGAGTAAAGAGGATGCAATATGGGCAGAAAAATGTTTTTAGAAAGGAACATAAGCAATGATAAATTATGTTGGCTCTGATGGGGACCAGTATAGAAGGATGGGGCACAGGTGGTACAGAACCCCTATACAAGGTGAACGTTATCCATCCACAGTGTGTTGGAGCTGTAGGGAGGAAGTGGATCAGATACGCAAGTGTTGGACATGTAGGTGAGATTGTACCAATATGGGGGGGTGTCAAGAGTGGTCCAGAATAAATTACAGGGAAAGAAGATGGCAGATCAGTATGCCTAATGCCTTTTTGTGGATCATAGAAAGAATGTGCTGGAAATAAAAAAGTAGAACTTCAACTGCTTGTCAGGGAAGTGAGACAGATGGTAACAAAGGCTTGCAAAGAAGATGATCTGGTTTATACAGAAGGAGGAGCAAGGATATACATGTAAAAAATAATGTATGTCATGCAAAAAATGGTTGACAAGCAGGTATAAAAGGGGTGTTTAATGATAGGCAGATCACTCAAAGAGAGAAAAATGCATGATGAAATAGATAAAGTTGTAGTTGTAGTGGAAAAGTAATGGGAATACTAAGTACAGGTGTAGGGATTACAAAAATAAGATACACTGCACCCTAATGAGGGTAACTTTCTACATAGATGAGAGGAGGGGAAGTTGAGTACACTGAATTCTACACATGGTGCTTAATACAGAACAAAATGTGTAAGGGGTGACATTTTTGGGAAAGGACTAATGCTGTTCATATTATGCAGAGTGTTATGTTTATACATAAGATGAAACAAGTAGAAGTTCAAAGAAATGTTGTTTTACCGTAATGAAATGTAAATGTCAGATATCTGCACTACATGTACTATGGTAACTAGGTTGTATAATATGGTAGACAAATGTGTAATGAGCACTATATGTGAAAATGGCTTTGTCATGTGGTACTCGTTGAAAGCTTTATTATATAAACAGCAACAAAAATAAAAGAGTTAAAAAATAAGATTGCCTGCATGTGTAATCTGTGTTAGCAATCATAGTAAAAAAAAAAAGATTTAAGTCTATCAATACTTAAAACATTTTTAAGCCAGCTGCATTAACATAGCGAGAAAAAAAAAACAAGAATATGACCCAGGTAATCTAAGTTTGATAAGTAGCTGGGGCACCCGCTGGAAATGCTTGAGGGCAGGAGAGGAATGATGATGTTTTCTCTCATCACTGTCTCCCTGTGGAAGTTTCAGGGTGACTTCTTTTTATAAGCAGGCAACTTTCTGGGATTTGGTGAAGAACAAAGCTGTAAATGGCACCCGAGTCATATGAGAGGAAAGGTTTGAGACACACACACCTATGGAGGGGAAATAACATGACTAAACCATTCTTAGGTTCATAGGTAAGTACTAGGCTATCTGCCTGAGGGCATCTATAAGCCTAGCCAGAATGTGTTGGCTTTCGCCACCCCCTTAGATTTGTTCCCGGTGCCTCTGTCCAGCTGAGCCATTAGTTCCCTGTGCCTCTGTCCAGCAGAGGCACTGCAGTGATCCCCGGGGTAAATTTTCTGTTTCTCATCCACTCGCCAAGGTTTCTCTTGAAGAGTGTTAGAGAGGAGGTCTGCCTAATGTAGATTGGAATCCTGTTCCAAAGCATGGGGAGTACCTGGGACAGGAATCTATCCCTCCAGCACGTCCTATTTATCATTGTGGTGAGGTTTAGACCCCTAGAGCATGTGGCTCTTGGGGATTTATTTTTTTAAGGTGGAGCATGTCCATCAATTCTGGGTTGGACATGTCCTTGTATGTCAGGCAGAGATCACCTCTGAGTAAGCGGTATGCAACCGAGTACAGCTGGAGTTTCTTCAGTCGGGCTGCATAGGGCATTTGTTTGAGGCCAGTAATCCTCTTGGTGAGGTACTTCTGTGGTCTTTCCAGCTGTTACAGGTGTATTGTAAGGTACATCCCGAATGGGGCATTGTACTCTATGATGGGTCTGATGAGTGATGAGTAGAGGGGCACAATAAATTATTTTGTTCTAGATGCGAACCCTTTTGTGATTAGGTGGGTCACATAGAAGGATTTTCTAACCACCTTGGCAATATAATTATCAAAGGAGAGATTACTATCTACTTGGGTCCCCAGATCCCTTATTACATTTTCTGTATTTAGGGGACTACCACATATGTGGTAGTTCACAGGTACTTTGTTTTTTCCAAAGGGGATGACTATGCACTTTATGGCATTTAGCTTGAGGCCATGATTTTGACTCCAGGTATCCGTCTCAGTGTGACCCTCCTGGAGGATGTCTGTATCAGCCAGAGAGTAAATTATGGCCCCCAGTTTGCAGTCATCTGTGAACTTGGTCAGCCATAGTCCTCTTGTGCTTGCCTGTACCTCTAAGAAGTATATACCGAACAGGAGGGGTCCCAGGACTGAGCCCTGGGAGATGCCACTTGTAACCGGTTTAGAGTCAGACCTAGAGTCGGCAAATCTCACTGTGTGGGTTCCATCCCTGAGCCAATTGGCAATTCATCTCATGACATAGGGGTTTATGTTCAGGCTGGTGAGCTTGTCTATAATACCAGAATGGGGAATGGTGTCGAAAGCCTTTGCGGGGTCTAGGTAGGCTGTGTGGACCTCCTTTCCCTCATCTAAAGCCTTGGTAACTGTCTCAAAGAAGTCCATCAGTTTTAGGAGGCATGATCTGCCCTTAACAAAGCCAAACTGGATAGGGTCCAATGTTTGGAGGTTCCCAATGTCTCTGTTAATGAGGTCTATGATGATGCGCTCCATAGCCTTGCAGACCAGGCTAGTCAGGCTTATAGGGCGATAGTTCCTGGGGTCCATTGTGGCTCCACCTTTGTGAAGCGGGATAACTGTTGCTATGCGCCACTCTATGGGTACGTAGCCTGTAGAGAGGCTGAGTTTGAACAGTGAGTTTAGGTGAGGGGTTAGTTCATTTTGGAGCTCATGTAAGACACAGCCTGGAACACCATCCGGTCCCATTGAAGCTGTGTTTTTGGCTTTGGATAGGGCTGTTTTAACCTGTGTGCCAGTGATTGCCAGGGCTCTACATTCTTCTGGTATGGTTATGGGCCCTTTAGGGGGTGAAGGGGGGTGAAGTTTGCACTAAACCTGTCTGCCAGAATGTTGGCAATATCAGTCGGTTCAGTGTATTTTGTGCCATTCTGCACTAACTCAGAGCAGATCTGAGAGTTTCCACTTAGGTTCTTGACATAGCTAAAGAATGCTTTGTGGTTATCTTTGGAGTCCTTGGCAATTTTTTCTTTCGAAGCAAGCCTTGGATGATTTTATGAGGGATCATAGTTTCTTGCTGATACTGATCAGGGATGTCTTTCCTTCTTGGGATTTTTTCTTTTTTGTACTAGTTTCCTCCTTCTATTGTATAACTTGTTTATGACAGGGGTCCACCAGACTGGTTTCCTTTTCTTGGAGGAGTGAGTCTTGGTTTTGTTTGGGATAGCATGATCCATGCATTCTTGCAGGTGCTCATAGAGTGCCTTTGTAAGGGATTCAGCAACTTGGACAGCGTTGTCCTTTAGCATGGGGGCTGTGAACCTTTCCACCTTGGTCTTAAGTAACATGAAGTTTGCTTTTGAAACATTTTTCACTGTGGTTTCCTTAATTGGGGATGGGGGCGGAATGCGGATATCCAGAGTGATTAGTCTATGGTCTGATCTAACCAGTGAGGGGTTGACCTCCGGTGTGGAACACCGGTCACCCATGTTGGTGATGACTAGGTCCAATACGTTGTCACCTCTGGTGGGAGTATTGACCAGTTGATCCAGGGCATTCAAGTTTATTAATTCTAGGAAGCATTGGGCAAGGGAGTAGTTGAGTACTTGAGTAGTTCTCCCAGTTAATGTATGGGTAATTGAAATCACCCAATATTAGGGCATTTGGTAGGACCTTCATATTTTTCAGTGTCTCCAGAAATGCGGAATGGGAGTCCTGGGTCATGGCGGATGATCTGTAGCAAGCTACAATTAGAATTGCAGTTTTGCCCATTGTTAGTTGCACATGGATGATCTCTGAGGCATCATGCTGCGTCACTAACCTGGAGGTGTGGGTATCCTTGATGAATATGGATACACCCCCGCCTTTTGTGTTTAGGTCCGGATTCTGTGGCCAAAATTATGGTATGAGTTATAGCCTGGTAGTGCTGGGGTGCTCTCTGGAGCCTTAAACCAGGTTTCTGTTACTGCACAGATATCAATGTTCTACATACTGAGGAGTGCCTTGAGTGCATGCATTTTGAGGTTTAGACTTCTGGCATTGAGTAGCATTACCCTCAGTTTTCTGTTACTTGTGCTATTTATGGTGATGGGTTTGTCTTTTGAGCCTTGCCTAAAAAAGGCACTATGGGGCCGGCAAAAGCCTTGGCCAGTATTCGAAAGCCTAAGGGTGACAGGTGCAAGCTATCTCTTGAGAAGCAATGTGGCTTGTCGAGCATATCATCCCAGGTGGGCAGATACTGGATCCCCTTTGAATGACACCAGAAATTTAGCCAATTGTTGAAATTGATCATTTTTTTTATACTGTGGCATCATTCTTGGTGAGGGCAGGATGCTACTCAGGGTCAGGGTCATACCGGCCTGGGCTACCTGATCAGAGAGCTCTTCCATGTCTCTTTTCATGTAGTCCAAAGAGATATGTCTCAGGTCATTCACACCAACATGGACAATGACAGACTCGTATTTGTACTTGCTCTGGAGCGACCTGAGTGCTTGTGTTATGTGGCGGATCCTGGAGACCGACAGGCAGCTAACTTTATCCTTCTCCTTGTCCAACCTAGTTAATGGGACATCAGTGTGCCTGACTATAGAGTCGCCTATTACTAGTGTGTTGGGTATGTTATTTTGCCTTAAGGGCTGTGTTTGCATGGCACACTGATTATGTGAAGTATGTGTTTCATGGTTTGTGATGGGGTGTGGAGGTTGCTTGGGTGTCTGCTTTGGAGGTCTCTGTTGCTTTTGCAGATTTTTATTTAGAGCCTCCGAGTATGTTTTCATGTATTTATGTGTGTTATTTGCCAGTGTTGGTTTAGTAAGTCAATGTGAGACTTGTGGTGTGTTGCAAGTATTTCCCTTCTCTTCTTGATTGTCAGTTCCAGTCTTGGGTTTAGAGAGATTTGCATCCAGTTTGGCTGTATAATTGCATCTCTCGCATATATTAATGTTTGGTGGTAGGAGGAGAGGGTTGCTGTGTACATGAGGCAGTTGTAACATTGCCTCAAAATGCCAAGATTCACCAGTTGGACTGGAGAGTACACCTGAAACTGCCCTTTGAACATGCCTGAATAGGTAAAGTGACCTGTTTTATTGATTGGCTGGTAGAGATGAATAGAGAGCCTTGTCCTTCTAGACAGTATGGGGAGGGGTCTAGTGCTAGGGTTAATTAGTGCTTGCTATGAGTTTTGAGCAAGTGTTGGGCTGTGAAATGAATGGTTTGAATGCTTAAGTTGAAAGTTTGTCTAGTTCCAAGGGAAAAATTAAAGAGTAGACTTCGTGGAGCCGGGAATACTTTATCCTTAGCTAACCAGTGCTGCCCAGGGCACAAAACCATGCAAATGCAGTTTTTATAGCAGGGAAATGAAAGAGATAGAAATTATCCCAAAATGGCCAATAAACCACTAACATCTGGGCTGAAACCACTCCTCCAGGGACAGATAGGCTGCTCAAAGCTCCCCTCTCTCACAGGTGAACAGAGAAACTTCCTTCTATCCAAGTAAGGTCTGGGCAACACAGAAACTTGTAACACTGCCCTGAATTCAGCAATAACCTGAAAACTGGACTATACTAGTTCAGAAAGGCAGGAAACAAGTATATATATATATTTTTTTGGGGGGGTTGCTTGTTTTTTTCAGAAAATAAAGCAGATACAATTAAAAAAAAACACTTTAAATGCTCAGAAATGGCTATCGCACTTTAGGGTGTAACCTACAACAGTTAAACAGATTATTTAAACACAAAAACGACTTGGTTCAACTTCAGGCAGCAAATAAATACAATATGTAACAGAAACAAGTTTTTTAAATCACAGAAATGCTAAAAAATCGGCGTTTAGGAGGAATTAGTTAAAGACAGCAAGAAAATGCAGAAAAATGATACTTAATCACTCCAAAGTCTATCTTTTGTCTCTCTGCTGCTGTAGAATTCTGCAGGGCACCTGGCAGGCACTTGCTGAGCTGAATACAAGCACAAAAAACACGCAAATGTGTTTTTTATTGCAGGGAAGTGAAAGAGATAGAACTTAGCCCAAAATGGCCAATAAACTACTAACTTCTGGGCTACAGCAAACAAGGCACACAAATTTCAGAAAGAAACAGTTCAAATAAGCAGGCACAATAAGCCTGTAATCAGAAATTCCCAGCTCAGAAGGGCAGAATCTAGCCTCTCCTCCCCCAAGATTGCAGACCACAAACCTTCTTAATGTAAAATAACTGGCCTGAAGCCCAAGTGCTTAAACCAGAACTAATGCGCTTTTAGAATAACAGACACTGAGCCTTAATCAGCAATTCCTAACTTAGAAGGATGTAAGCTACCTGTCCTGCCACAACAATGCAGTCCACAAACCTTCTTAATGTAAAACAACTGGCCTGGAGCCCAAGTGCTTAAACCAGAGCTAATACACTTTTAGAATAACAGACACTGAGCCTTCAATCAGTATTCAGTAGCCTATTGGCAGCCAAGGAGTAAAGCCTCTAACATATGCAAGCCAGCCTTTATGACTCACAATGGCAGCTCTCTGCCCTGCTGATGCACTTGATAGTTTCATGTGTGTGTGGCAGCCCTGGCTTAGATGGAGGTTAGGATGGAGGAAACGAGGTTCACAAGATCAGGCTGATGGACAGAGAGAGCTAGGGTATACAGACAGCCATGCCTATCTCATGCTAACTCTTGAGCTGCAAAATAGTGATGATAATAATAATAATAATAATAATAATAATAATAATAATCGCTTTAGCGTGATTTACTTAGCTTTTTAATATGAGTTGCCACAGGAGCACACAGGAGCAGTGGCGGTTAATTGGGGTTAAACTATTCAGGCTACCTAAAGTCAACTCTTCATTTTTTCCCTTAGAACAGCTCTTCTTGAACTCTACTTCTAACCAAAACAGCCTATTCTCTATCTGAAAGATTCAGCTCTACTTGGTTCCTAAGGAGACTATTCTCTAGCTGGGAAGCTTGCACTTGCTCCTAAAGTACTTTCTACTCTGATATAGCACTTTTTATTATACATAGTACCCCACCTGCCTAAAACCCCTCTTTCAATCACCCACATCCCTCAAAGTCTTTCCAAACTCAATTAACAGAAAGTTTTTTGTCCTTTCCTTCTAGCATGTTGAGGGATCAGTTGCTAATGTCCTCTCCTGCTCAGCTGGTGAATCTGGGAATATTGAGGCAATGTTACAATTGCCTCATTTACACAGACAACCCTCTCCTTCTCCCACAAAACACAACTACATGCGAGAGATGCAACTATACTGCCAAACTGGAGGCCGAGCTCTCTCAACATAAGACAGGCAAGACCAGACAGGAGGAGAAGGAAACCACACACACCACAAACCCAGTCTCACATAGTACTATCACAACTTCAAATCATACACATAAACACACAAAGACATACTCGGAGGCTCTGATCAAAAATCTACCAAAACAGCAGAGGCCACCAAAGCAGACACCCAAACAACTGCCACCTCACGACACAACACATGCAACACATAGACCACAAAGTCAGTGTGACAAACAGTCACAGCCCTTAAGGCCAAACACAATGCCAGACACACTTGTCATAGGTGACTCCATAGTCAGACACACTGACATCCCACTCACCAGATTGAGTAAGGAGAAGGTCATAGTAAGCTGCCTGTCGGGCGCTAGAATCCGCCACATAACGCAAGCACTCAGGTCACTCAACAGCAAGTACAAGTATGACTCAGTCATTGTCCATGCTGGTGTGAATGACCTGAGACGTACCTCCCAGGACTACATGAAAAAAGACATAGAGGAGCTCTCTGATTATGTAGCCCAGTCAGGTATGACCCTGACCCTGAGCAGTATCCTACCTTCACCAAGAATGATGCCACAGTACAAAGATAAAATGATCAGTTTTAACAATTGGCTTAACTACTGGTGTCATTCAAAGGGGATCCAATGTCTGTCTGCCTGGGATGACATGCTGGACAAGCCACGCTGCTTCGCAAGGGACGGCTTGCACCTGTCACCCCTGGGCTTCCGGATATTGGCAAAGGCTCTTGCCACCCCCATAGTGCCTTTTTTAGGCAAGGCTCAAATTCTAAACCTACCACCCTAGAACACAAAAAGAAAATAAACTAAGGGTAATGCTGCTCAATGCCAGAAGTCTAAACCTTAAGATGCACTTTTCGAAGCCCTTCTCAGTATGGAGAACATCGATGTCTGTGCTGTGACTGAAACCTGGTTCAAGGCTCCTGAGAGCACCCCGACACTATCAGGTTTTACCTCATATCATGCGTTCTGGCCCCAAAACCCGGACCACACAAAGAAAGGAGGGGGGGTATCCATATTCATCAAGGATACCCACACCTCCAGGTTGGTGGCAACGATTTAAGCATCGGAGACCATCCAGGTGCAATTAACCATAGGAAAGACTGCTCTGCAATTTGTAGCATGTTACAGGCCATCCTCTCAAACTCAGGAACCTCACACAGCTTTCCTGAAAACACTCGAGGGGATAAATGTATCTCCAAACACCATCATATTAGGTGATTTCAACTACCCGAATATAGACTGGGATCATTACTCAAGCCCCAACACTCTAGCCCAAAGGTTCCTAGAGTTCATAAACTCAAATGCCATGGAACAACTGGTCAACATCCCCACAAGAGGAGAAAACATACTAGATCTCATCATCACGAACATGGGGACACAATGTTCAGCACCAGAGGTGCACCCCTCATTGGTGAGATCAGATCATAAACTAATCTTACTGGAAGTCCACATCCCGCCCCCACCCCAGATAAAAAAGACCACAGTGAAAAACTTCTCAAAAGCCAACTTCACACTTCTTAAGACTGGTGTGGTTTCCTTCAAGGCCCCCGAGCCAGCGGAAACCATTACCCAAACAGCTGAATCACTTACAAATGCCTTCTATCAGCACCTCCAGGACTGCATGGATCAGGCAATCCCAAACAAAACAAAGACTCTTTGCACCAAAGACAAGCGCCCAGTCTGGTGGACCCCAGCCATTAACAAGCTCTACAATAAAAGGAGAAAGCTACTACAAGATAGAGCAAAATCCTTAAAAGGAAAGACACCCTTGATCACTATAAGTAAAAAACTACGATTGCTCATAAAATCATCCAAGGCAAATTTTGAAAGAAAAGTCGCTAAGGACTCAAAAGACAATCATAAGGCCTTTTTTAGCTATGTTAGAAACTTGGGAGGAAACTCCCAGATATGCTCAGAATTAGGTCAAAATTATGTAAAAATCACTGAACCAACAGACATTGCCAACACACTGGCTGACAGGTTCAGTGCTAATTTCTCCCCCCCTCCCCCCCCAAAAGGAGAGATATCTATCCCAGTGGATTGTAGCCTCCCACACATCTCAAATGCTCAGGTGAAAACTGGTCTCCCAAAGGCAAAAAACACAGCATCTATGGGACCAGATGGTGTCCCCGGTTGTGTGCTCCCCGAACTCAATGAGGAATTAAACCTGCTGTTAGGGCAGCTGTTTAATCTTAGCCTCACTTCAGGATACGTACCCAAGGAGTGGCGTATGGCAACTGTGGTCCCACTTCACAAAGACGGTGCCTCCACTGACCCTGGAAATTACCACCCCATCAGCTTGACAAGCCTAGTCTGCAAAGCTATGGAGAGGATTATAATGGAACTCATAAATAAAGACATAGGGGAATTACAGACATTGGATCAGGGGTGGCTCGTGGCATCGGGCTGCCGGACTGCAGCCCCCTCAAAATAAAAATTAGAAAACAAAATTATTTTTTAAATTTCGTGGACGCGCAGTAGTCCCGACTACTGTCGGTCTATGCGGATGCTCAAGGCAGTCCGGCAGTCCCCATAGAGGCTGTGCACTTTTAAAGTGCACAGACTCACTGGGATTATATGTCGGGTCCGGACTGCAACAGCAGCCAGAACAGTCTCGTCGTCAGGAGGGAGCCTTTACTTGGGATCTCGTCAGGAAGGAGCTTTGCTTGGGATCTCGCGGGTCGTTGTGAGTATTGTGCGGGCAGGATATGGTATGGAGAACAGACAGGTAAGTGTATGGTGCATTTTACTTTATACTGTGTGTGTTAGCTGGATACATTAGTGCTTTTAACTGGATGGATATATTAGTGCTTTTAACTGGATGGATATATTAGTGCTTTTAACTGGATAGATTATAGTGCTGTGTGTGTGTTGGATGGATATATTAGTGCTTTTAACTGGATGGATGTATTAGTGCTTGTAACTGGATGGATATATTAGTGATTGTAACTGGATGGATATATTAGTGCTTTTAACTGGATGGATATATTAGTGCTTTTAACTGGATGGATATATTACTGCTTGTAACTGGATGGATATATTAGTGCTTGTAACTGGATGGATATATTAGTGCTTTTAACTGGATGGATATATTAGTGCTTTTAACTGGATAGATTATAGTGTGTTTGTGTGTGTGTGTGTGTAAATGCCCCAGGTGCTCATGGTGGTGTAGTAGGGAATACCTCAGGCTTGAACCCTGTACCCTGTATGCAGGTGTTAAAGACTTGAGTTCCCTACCCACCACCGTTTGTAAAAAAATTGCAGATTTTTGCCTCATATTTGATCTGATCTGTTCCTCATAATATCTGTGGTTTGTAAATGTTGCAATGCTTGATATTCGATGGTGTAGTAGTCGCATTGTTGCCTCACAGCTGCAGGGTTTCAGGTTTGATTCTTGGCTGGGGTTCCTTCTTTGTGGGGTCTGTTATCTTCTCCCTGTGTTTGTGTGGGTTTGCTTTTATTTGATGTTGCACTGGTAGCATTGTTACCTCGCAGCTGCAGGTTCTCAGGTTTGATTCTTGTCTGGGGTTCCTTCTTTGTGGGGTCCGTATCTTCTCCCTGTGTTTGTGTGGGTTTGCTTTTGTGTCCTCCCATGTTACAAAGACATGTCTGCATTATTTCTTCCTGGGCCTCTGCTGAAAATTGTTTTTTTGTTCCATGTCAGACTGTCCTGATTAACAAATGTTAAATAAAATTGACAGGCATTTGAATTTCAGACTTCAGGTTTCTGAATGTTTAATTCCTTGCAGATCTGATGGTGCAGTGGTAGTATTGTTGCCTCACAGCTATAGGTTTTCTGGTTTGATTCTTGGTTGGGGTGGCTTCTGTGTGGAGTCTGCATCTCTTCCCTGTGTTTGTGTGGATTTGCTCTGGTGCCCTGCCATTTTACAAAGACGTGTCTGCAGTATTAATCCCTGCATCTCTGCTGAAAATTGTTTTTGTTCTGTCCGCAGTAAAATTGACAGGCATTTGAATTTCAGACTTCAGGTTTCTGAATGTTTAGTTCCTTACAGATTTGATGGTGCAGTGGTAGTATTGTTGCCTCACAGCTGTAGGTTTTCTGGTTTGATTCTTGGTTGGGGTGGCTTCTGTGTGCAGTCTGCATCTCCTCTCTGTGTTTGTGTGGATTTGCTCTGGTGCCCTGCCATTTTACAAAGACGTGTCTGCAGTATTAATCCCTCTGCTGAAAATTGTTTTTGTTCTGTCCGCAGTAAAATTGACAGGCATTTGAATTTCGGACTTCAGGTTTCTGAATGTTTAATTCCTTGCAGATTTGATGGTGCAGTGGTAGTATTGTTGCCTCACAGTTATAGATTTTCTGGTTTGATTCGCGGTTGGGGTGGCTTCTGTGTGGAGTCTTCATCTCCTCCCTGTGTTTGTGTGGATTTGCTCTGTTGCCCTGCCATTTTACAAAGACGTGTCTGCAGTATTAATCCCTGCGTCTCTGCTGAAAATTGTTTTTGTTCTGTCCGCAGTAAAATTGACAGGCATTTGAATTTCAGACTTCAGGTTTCTGAATGTTTAACTCCTTGTATAATTGATGGTGCAGTGGCAGTATTGTTGCCTCACAGCTATAGGTTTTCTGGTTTGATTCTTGGTTGGGTGGCTTCTGTGTGGAGTCTGCATCTCCTCCCTGTGTTAGTGTGGATTTGCTCTGGTGCCCTGCCATTTCACAAAGACATGTCTGCAGTATTAATCCCTGCATCTCTACTGAAAAATGTTTTTGTTCTGTCCGCAGTAAAATTGAGAGGCATTTGAATTTCAGACTTCAGGTTTCTGAATGTTTAATTCCTTGCAGATTTGATGGTGCAGTGGTAGTATTGTTGTTTCACAGCTATAGGTTTTCTGGTTTGATTCTTGGTTGGGGTGGCTTCTGTGTAGAGTCTGCATCTCCTCCCTGTGTTTGTGTGGATTTGCTCTGGTGCCCTGCCATCTTACAAAGACGTGTCTGCAGTATTAATCCCTGCATCTCTGCTGAAAATTGTTTTTGTTCTGTCCGCAGTAAAATTGACAGGCATTTGAATTTCAGACTTCAGGTTTCTGAATGCTTAATTCCTTGTATATTTGATGGTGCAGTGGTAGTATTGTTGCCTCACAGCTATAGGTTTTCTGGTTTGATTCTTGGTTGGGGTGGCTTCTGTGTGGAGTCTGCATCTCCTCCCAGTGTTTGTGTGGATTTGCTCTGGTGCTCTGCCAATTTACAAACACGTGTCTGCAGTATTAATCCCTGCGTCTCTGCTGAAAATTGTTTTTGTTCTGTCCGTAGTAAAATTGGCAGGCATTTAAATTTCAGACTTCAGGTTTC
The DNA here is from genome assembly GCF_019279795.1 of Protopterus annectens. Classification (NCBI taxonomy): domain Eukaryota; kingdom Metazoa; phylum Chordata; order Ceratodontiformes; family Protopteridae; genus Protopterus; species Protopterus annectens. The sequence continues at coordinate 595,511,900 of NC_056734.1, read as the reverse complement.
TGAATATTTAATTCCTTGCAGATTTGATGGTGCAGTGGTAGTATTGTTGCCTCACAGCTCTAGGTTTTCTGGTTTGATTCTTGGTTGGGGTGGCTTCTGTGTGGAGTCTGCATTTCCTCCCTGTGTTTGTGTGGATTTGCTCTGGTGCCCTGCCATTTTACAAAGACGTGTCTGCAGTATTAATCCCTGCGTCTCTGCTGAAAATTGTTTTTGTTCTGTCCGCAGTAAAATTGACAGGCATTTGAATTTCAGACTTCAGGTTTCTGAATGTTTAATTCCTTACATAATTGATGGTGCAGTGGTAGTATTGTTGCTTCAGAGATATAGGTTTTCTGGTTTGATTCTTGGTTGGGGTGGCTTCTGTGTGGAGTCTGCATCTCCTCCCTGTGTTTGTGTGGATTTGCTCTGTTGCCCTGCCATTTTACAAAGACGTGTCTGCAGTATTAATCCCTGCGTCTCTGCTGAAAATTGTTTTTGTTCTGTCCGCAGTAAAATTGACCGGCAATTGAATTTCAAACTTCGTGTTCTTCAGAATACATAGTAGCACAACCTTTTTTTCTAGCAATTTTCTAAGTTTATAAGATGAATATTTTAAATTTGTCCCTATTTTTGGGACTGTATTCCCCCATTATTGGCTTGGCCCAGGTTTTTGTGCTAAGGTTGACAGCTATGGCAAGAACTGAATTCACTGAATATGTTTGAGGGCTGTATTCCCTCATTACTGGGTTTGTCCAGGTGTTTTGTACTAAGAGGTTGACAGCTATGGTGAGAACTGAATTCACTAAATAATAGCCATTTAAGTTTCAGTCGTCCTCTCTTTTACAAAGCAGCTGATGAGTGGTATGTTACTCTGACTGTTTTTGCTCAGGGACCTTGGCAGTAAAATATATGGTGGCAACACAACATTTTATTCTAGCAACTTTCCAAGATTATACAAGCAATGTTTAATGTGTCCCTGGTTTTTGGGCTTTTGACCCCCAATACATTTTGGCTTTTTCCAGTTTTCTTGAGCTGCGAAGTTGAGATACAGTTGAGTATTGAGTAGATTTTACAAGGAGCTGAGAGCTGCAGGAGAATAGAAGTTTAGTGCTTTGCCTAGTTAATACTATAGCACAACAGGTTGTGTACTTGCTTTTGATGCAGAAGGCTGTGGGTTCTACTCCCACAAAGGGTGGATGGAGAATGTTCTCCTTGGTGAAGATACTAACTATGAGTTCGTTATCAGTTTGCCATCCATTTCTTCTTGCAATATTATTACTAGCTTATCATTTTTTTAATATTATATATAGGCAATTTATTCCTGAGGGGCAACAGACACTTTATTTTTCGATGAAACCATGAAATATAAAGGTGATTGCTAGCAGCAACCACTTCATTAGTTACAGATTTCTTTAATGTGGAATTATTTAGATGACTTACTTCAGAGATTGTGCATATTTACTGATAATGGACTGTAGAATTGTGCATATTTACTGATAAAGGTGGACTGTAGAATTGTGCATATTTACTGATAATGGTGGACTGTAGAATTGTGCATATTTACTAATAATGGTGGACTGTGGAATTGTGCATATTTACTAATAATGGTGGACTGTAGAATTGTGTATATTTACTAATAATGGTGGACTGTGGAAGTCTGAGTAGACGTTTTTATGATAAATGTTCTCAACTGGGCAGTTTTGCCATTATGGGTGCATATGGTTTGTTTCATTGCTTACTGGAAAAATGTTCAAAAAAAAATTTAAAACACCCTCTAATAAGTGTACTGTATTGTACAAGGAATATAATTTTAGTACAATGAGGAAGGTGTATCAAAGAGCACATGTATGTTTCATATGCAAGGGCCTATGATTCAAAACAGCCCAAAATTAATCTTTATCTGCCACTGGCAAAATGTATTTTCTTTGAATGTGGGTTTCAATGCTGTTTCAATGAATGTGAGTTTCAAGGGCAGAGACGTTTTAATGCTAAGTTTTCATTGTGAGACTGCATTGCTTTGTTTAACAGATGACTTAGTGTTTGTGCTGTAAAATACAAAATAAAACTTTCAAATGAAGTCCAACTCATCATAGAAGTAAAGCAGTATGCACATTAGTATTTATGGTAAATGGAGTGAAATAGCCAAGTAATGGTTCATTGGAATGGCTGCAGAGGCTCCATTCAATCATTATTTTGTCAGGGGGGAAGGGCAGCAAACTCAGACAGGCCCAGCTGAACTATACCTCCCAACTGTCCAGATTTTCAAAGAATGAATAGATTTTTGCTTCTTATTTTTGGTTTGTTGTTCATAAAATTTGTAGTTTTAATTCCTAAATGATTTGCCAGAATCACTAAATAATAAGTTTCAGACTTCATAACCTTCAGAAAAATGCCTGTTAAAGTAAGAGCTGTTCTAGCAACTGTCTCAATTTATACAAGAGCAATTTTTAGTACTGTTTATATGTGCCCCCAATATATTTGGCCTTGTTCAGATTTACTGCATTAACAGGTTGAGAGGTACATGCAAATAAATTGCTTTATAGAATTAGGCATAGCCAACCTCTCAACTGTCCCCAATTTTGGCTCAAAATGTTGCTCTTCCCCTAATAATCCCTCCAAAAAATAGCAATTTTGGAAGAAAACATGGAGGGTTTACAATTAAGAAATAACTGTAATAATCAAAGTTATAGATTACTTGAAATGCATGTAGATTCTTTTATTTTGTCAGCTGCTCAAGGTAGCAGTACTAATATTAAAGTGTCCCTTCTTTGACAGGTAGCAGCTGTATTGTGTGTCTATTTTATATTTTTGCATCACATTTTTGGTCCATTTTTCATAAAATTGTGTTTTTGGCAAATTAGTGACAAATCACTAAAGACTGAAGTTAGAAAATGACAGACATTTGAGTTTCAGATTTTATACCCTTCAGAAAATTCATACTAATGCAAGACCTATTCTATTATCTTTCTAAGTTTATTAGAGCAATATTTAAAATTGTCCTTATTGTTGGGCCTTTGTCCCACTTCTGTGTATGGCTTTGTCCAGATTTCTTGCTCTTGAGGTTGAGAGGTATGACAAATGTGTCAGGGCCATCACAGTCAGCCAGAGAGATTTCAAATTGTGACATGCTTGTTGCACCCCACTCCCCCATGTAGTGACTCTGGATGTGTCCAAGCAAGGCAAGGAGTAGTTGTATCTACCTTGGATGGGGAGGACACACTGCATAAGTACTACAGTGGCTTTTCATCTGTCCTTGATTTTGCAGAATGGTCTGGTTTCTGTCATATTTTGTACTGTTGATTTATGCTTATTACTCAGATTTATGCTTATTACTCAAAGTGCCTGTTGCTCTGTTTTAAGTAGCAATGCTTTAATGACCATAAGGTAAGCTTGTCTGACATCGTAAGATGCAAGTAAGCTTTAATAAGCATACTGTTAAAGAATTGCCAACATTGAAAGCCTTTCTGTTGTTGCCATGCAGAGAATACTTGACTAGATAATGTATAAGCCTTGGGTATTAAAGGACAGGATTCCATTATTTTAAAAGCTCATTACACTTGTTGGAGACTTCCAGTCATCTCTACAGACTTTACCCGTAAACTAAACAGAATGCCAATCATGTGTGGTCCATAACCTGTACAGTAATCCTTTAAGCAATGTATCTTGAGCTTGTTTCATGTTTGCTTTTCATTTTTTACTTTTATCATGTTTTCCCCATGAAACAAGTTGTCAGGCAGCAGGACTTTTGGATAAGAAACATTTTTACAAGTGGGGCATCACATAGATTTCTACTTTCAGCATGTTACTTGGTACTTTAATAAAGCTGAATATATTATAATTAGAACTGCAGTGCAAGGAGAAGTGGTTTGAGTTGAGTGTTTCTGGTTTTTCTTATACTTGATTTTGACTGGCATTCCAGTAATGTATTTAAAAAGTAATTTATTTTTTCATGCCTCACAACCTTTTGTTTCCATCTAGATATTAAGTAAGCTGTCATGCAGCCAATGCATTGAAATATTTTTATTCTTCTACACTTATTTTTGTCTTGATTGGACTTTCATAATGATGGTTTATTTAATTAAAGTTAGTTTTTTGTGGTTTTGTGCATAGCTCCTCCCCTTTATGGTTGACCACACCCCTTCCCTTTGACCCCACCCATTCAGCATCTCCTGCAGCCCCCCTGTGATTTGAAGTCACCAGCCGCCACTGCATTGGATCCAACCCAGTTTGGCTTTGTCAAGGGCAGATCATGCCTTTTAAACTTGGTTGATTTTTTTTGAAACAGTCACCAAGGCCATTGATGAGGGCAACGCAGTCCACACAGCTTACCTTGACCTTGCAAAAGCCAGGTATCATAGAAAAACTCACCAACTTAAATGTAAACCCATACGTCACAAGATGGGTTGCAAACATATTTTTATTCTTCTACACTTATCTTTGTCTTGATTGGACTTTCATAATGATGGTTTGCCACACAGGGCAGCGTATTTAATTAAAGTTAGTTTTTTGTGGTTTTGTGCATAGCTCCTCCCCTTTACGGTTGACCACACCCCTTCCCTTTGACCCCACCCATTCAGCGTCTCCTGCAGCCCCCCTGTGATTTGAAGTCACCAGCCGCCACTGCATTGGATCCAACCCAGTTTGGCTTTGTCAAGGGCAGATCATGCCTTTTAAACTTGGTTGATTTTTTTTTGAAACAGACACCAAGGCCATTGATGAGGGCAACGCAGTCCACACAGCTTACCTTGACCTTGCAAATCATAGAAAACTCACCAACTTAAATGTAAACCCATACGTCACAAGATGGGTTGCAAACTGGCTAAGTGACAGAACCCACAGGGTCAGAGTGGCTGGCGCCATGTCAGACTCCAAGCCGGTCACAAGTGGTGTCCCACAAGGCTCAGTCCTGGGCCCCCTCTTGTTCGGCATCTACTTTTCAGAAGTACAGGCAAACACAGGAGGATTATGGCTGACAAAGTTTGCAGATGACTGCAAATTTTTAGTTGAAAACACATCAGACACAGATATCCTCCAGAAGGGTCTCATAGAAACGGATAACTGGTGCCAAAGCCATGGCCTAAAGTTAAACGCCAAAATAGTCATACCCTTCGGGAAAAACAAGGTTACCCCTAGCTACCATATAGGTGGCAATCCACTAAGCACAGAAGAGGTTATCAGGGATCTGGGGACCCAGGTTGACAGTAACCTTTCATTTGACACCCACGTTGCCAAGGTAGTTAGGAAAACCTTCTACATTGCCACCTGATCATGAAGGGATTCGGAGGTCATTGTTCCCCTGTACTCATCACTCATCAGACCAATGATTGAGTACAATGCCCCATTCGGAATGTATCTTACCCGACACTTGCAGCAATTGGAAAGGCCCCAAAAGTTCCTCACCAAAAGGATAAAGGGTCTCAAAAATATGTCTTATGCTGCCCGACTGAAGGAACTCCAGCTCTATTCAGTCACATACAGTCTGCTCAGAGGTGACCTGAAGGCCATGTCTAACCCGGAATTGATGGACATGCTCCACCTCAAAAAATCTAAATCCATAAGAAATACAAGAGGAAGAGACTTAAAACTTAACACAGTTATGAATAGGACGTGCTGGAGGGACAGATTCATCACCCAGAGACTCCCTATGCTGTGGAACAAAATCCCGGTACATGTGAGGCAGAGCACCTCGCTGGCCCTGTTCAAGAGAAATCTTGATCAATGGATGGGAGATCGCAGGTTTACCCCAGGGATCACCTCAGTGTCACTGCTGGACAGAGGCATGGTAAACTAATGGGCATAGTACCTTTCAAACTTAAGGGGTGGTGAAAGCCACATAACTTTGGGCTAGGCTTATAAATGCCCTAGGGCAGATAGCCTAGTATAAACCTATGAACCTATGAACCTATAATAATAATAATAATAATAATAATAATAATAACAATAATAATAATTTCTTTAACAAAAAGGACAACATTCAAACATTTTTTATAAATAATACTTGTCTGTTAAACATTCAATTATTAAAGCTTAGAAAACAAGTTTATGGTAATAAAACCTACTCAGAATAATTTGCTTAACAAAATTTGCATGCTCAGAGAAAAATAATAGCAGTCAGTGGCTGTGAGATTTGTTATCAACCAAGACAGAAATAAATTAAAGTGTATTAATAACTTTATCAGCTGTAGTCAGGAAGACAATAACATTTTGCAACCATTTACAGCTAAGGTGGAAAGAAAGAAGTGTTTATCAAAGCTGATTGCTTGGAACTGTACTGAATTAGCAAATAAACATATATGGGCAAATAAACATATATGGGCAGACATTATTGTGAGCAATAAGCATACAGCATTTTAATTTTGATAAAAACAAACATGGCTGATCATCAGAAATGAAGTTATAGATTTAAGTGCTTATTTTCAATTGGCCACACTTTCATAAGCAATTCTGATTGTGAGAAAGTACATTTAGAATGTCGATTTCAAAACATAACATTACTTTTTGTTGTGCTTTTATCATAGGCAAGCAACAATCACACTTACCATTGATTAAAAAAGTAATTGATTTCACAGTGGCTACCAATCACCGAGAAGCAACTTGCTATTGCTTAAAAACTGCAACGCTTTCATACGTACTGTTGATTGCAAACACGCGACATACAGAGAGCACACAGGTGGAGGGACAAATGGTTGATCTTATGTGAAAACCACAAATTAAAAATATTGTACATAATGCAGAAACACAGCAAGCAGCATAACTGCAATGATAAACAGCAGGATTCAATAAAGCCTGCACAGTCATTTTCCATTGTATGGGCATCCCGGCACAATGAGCACACAGGTACAAAAACTTTAAAATTCAGTAAGCATTGAGTAGTGGTGCACCCCCCACACACACACACACACACACCAACAAGGTAAACACTGTGCCATGCTAATTAGCTAAATTACATGCTGATTGACCAATCTAACATGGTAGAGCTATTCAACAAGATATAAAGCAACTGTGTAGACTCTGTGCTGGTGTTCCCCATGAATGTGAAAACTTTTGAAATACAGCCACAGAAAGGAGTCTACAAAGACACAATAAAAATTAAAAGTTTTGATATTTGTAGAGAACAGGCAAGATGCAACAAAAGGAGAGTAACAATAGCAATATAGGTTTACATAGGTTCATAGGTTCATAGGTAGGTACTAGGCTATCTGACTGAAGGCATTTATAAGCCTAGCCAGAATGTGTTGGGTTTTGCAGCCCCCTTAGATTAGTTCCCTATGCCTCTGTCCAGCAGAGCCATTGAAGTGATCCCTGGGGTAAACTTTCTGTTTCCCATCCACTCATCAAGGTTTCTCTTGAAGAGAGTTAGTGAGGAGCTCTGCCTAATGTAGATTGGACTCTTGTTCCAGAGCATGGGAAGTCTCTGGGACAGGAATCTATCCCTCCAGCACATCCTATTTATTATTGTGGTGAGGTTTAGATCCCTGGAGCGTGTGGCACAAGGGGATATGGTTTTCTTTAGGTGGAGCATGTCCATCAATTCTGGGTTGGGCATGGCCTTGTATGTCAGGCAGAGATCTCCTCTGAGTAGGCGGTATGCAACCGATTACAGCTGGAGTTTCTTCAGTCGAGCTGCATAGGGCATCTGCTTGAGGCCAATGATCCTCTTTGTGAGGTACTTCTGTGTTTGTTCCAGTTGTTGCAGGTGTCTTGTAAGGTACATCCCAAATGGGGCATTGTACTCTATGATGGGTCTGATGAGTGATGCGTAGAGGGGCCCAATGACCTCTTTCAATCTGGATCCAAACCCTTTTGTGATTAGGTGGGCCACATAGAAGGATTTTCTAACCACATTGGCAATGTGATTATCAAAGGAGAGGTTACTATCTACTTGGGTCCCCAGATCCCTTATTACGTCTTCCATATTTAGGGGGCTACCATCTATGTGATAGTTTGTGGGTACTTTGTTTTTTCCAAAGGGGATGACTATGCACTTTTTGGCATTTAGCTTGAGGCCATGGTTTTGACACCAGGTATCTGTCTCAGTGAGACCCTTTTGGAGGATGTCTGTGTCAGCCAGAGAGTCAATTATAGCCCCTAGTTTGCAGTCGTCTGAGAACTTGGTCAGCCATAGTCCTCCTGTGCTTGCCTGTACCTCTGAGAAGTATATGCCAAACAGGAGGGGTTCCAGGACTGAGCCCTGGGGAATGCCACTTGTAACCAGTTTAGAGTCAGACCTAGCTCCCGCAACTCTTACCATGTGGGTTCTGTCTGTGAGCCAGTTGGCAACCCATCTCATGACGTAGGGGTTTATGTTCAGGCTGGTGAGCTTGTCTATAATACCTGAGTGGGGAATGGTGTTGAAGGCCTTTGCAAGGTCTAGGTAGGCTGTGTGGGCCACCTGTCCCAGGTCTATAGCCTTGGTAACTGTCTCAAAGAAGTCCACCAGGTTTAGAAGGCATGATCTGCCCTTAACAAAGCCTTCTAAACTGGGTAGGGTCCAGTGTTTGGAGGTTCCCAATGCCTCTGTTAATGAGATCCATAATGATGCGTTCCATAGCTCTGCAGACTAAGCTAGTCAGGCTTATACGGCGATAGTTCCTGGGGTCTGTTGTGGCTCCACCTTTGTGGAGTGGAATAACCGTTGCTGTGTGCCACTCTGTGGGCACATAACCTGTGGAGAGGCTGAGTTTAAACAGTGTGTTTAGGTGACGGGTTAGTTCATCTTTGAGCTCATGTAGGACTCAGCCTGGGACACCATCCGGTCCCATTGATGCTGTGTTTTTGGCTTTGGAGAGGGCTGTTTTAACCTGAGTGTCTGTGATTTCAGGGGCATTACATTCTTCTGGTATAGTTATGGGCCCTTTTGGGAGTGAGAGGGGGGTGAAGTTTGCACTGAACCTGTCTGCCAGGATGTTGGCTATATTGGTCGGTTCAGTGTATTTTGTGCCATTCTTCACTAACTCTGAGCAGATCTGAGAATTGCCACTTAGATTCTTGACATAGCTAAAGCATGCCTTGTGGTTATCTTTGGAGTCCATGGCAATTTTTCTTTCGAAGCTAGCCTTGGATGATTTTATGAGGGAACGTATTTTCTTGCTGATACTGATCAAGGATGTCTTCCCTTCTTGGGATTTTAGTCTTTTCTGTACTAGTTTCCTCCTTCGATTGTATAGCTTGTTTATGGCAGGGGTCCACCAGACTAGTTTCCTTTTCTTGGAGGAGTGAGTCTTGGTTTTGTTTGGGATAGCACAATCCATACATTTTTGTAGGTGCCCGTAGAGTGCATTAGTAAAGGATTTTGCAGCTTGGACAGCGTTATCCTTTAGCATGGGGACTTTGAAACTTCCCACCTCGGTCTTAAGTAACATGAAGTTTGCTTTGGAAAAGTTTTTCATGGTGGTTTCTTTGACCGGGGGTGGTGGCGGAATATGGATATCCAGAGTGATTAGTTTATGGTCAGATCTAACCAACGAGGGGTTGACGTGCAGTGTGGAACATCAGTCGCCCATGTTGGTGATGACCAGGTCCAATATGTTGTCACCTCTGGTGGGGGTGTTGACCAGTTGATCCAGGGCGTTTGAGTTTATAAATTCTAGGAAATGTTGGGCAAGGAAGTTTGTACTTGAGTAGTTCTCCCAGTTAATGTTTGGGTAATTGAAATCACCCAATATCAGGGTGTTTGGTAGGACCTTTATGTTTCCCAGTGTTTCCAGTAATGCGGAGTGGGGGTCCTGGGACATGGTGGGTGATCTGTAGCAAGCTATAATTTGAATAGCAGTTTTGCCCATTCTTAGTTGCACGTGGATGATCTCTGAAGCATTGTGCATTGCCACTAACCTTGAGGTGTGGGTATCCTTGATGAATGTGGATACTCCCCTGCCTTTTGTATTTCAGTCCGGGTTTTGTGGCCGAAATGTATGGTATGAGTTGTAGCCTGGTAGTGCTGGGGTGCTCTCTAGAGTGTTAAACCAGGTTTCTGTTACTGCACATATATCGATTTTCTCCATACTCGAGTGTGTGCATTTTGAGGTTTAGACTTCTGGCATTGAGTAGCATTACCCTCAGTTTTTTGTCACTTGTTCTATTTACGGTGGTGGGTTTGTCCTTTGAGCCTTGCCTAAAAAAGGCACTATGGGGGTGGCAAGAGCCTTGACCAGTATTCGAAAGCCTAAGAGTGACAGGTGCAAGCCGTCTCTAGCAAAGCAGCATGGCTTGTCGAGCATGTCATCCCAGGCTGACAGACACTGGATCCCTTTTGAATGACACCAGCAACTTAGTCAATTGTTGAAAGTGATAATTTTTTCTCTATACCGTGGTATCATTCTTGGTGAGGACAGGATGCTACTCAGGGTCAGGGTCATACTGGCCTGGGCTATGTGATCAGAGAGCTCCTCCATGTCTCTTTTCATGTCATCCAGGGAGGTATGGCTCAGGTCATTCACACCAACATGGACTATGACAGAGTCATATTTGTACTTGTTCTGGAGTGACCTGAGTGCTTGTGTTATGTGGCGGATCCTGGCACCCGACAGTCAGCTAACAGTAACCTTCTCCTTGTTCAGCCTAGTGAGTGGGACGTCAGTGTGCCTGACTATAGAGTCACCTATTACTAGTGTGTTGGGTATGTTATTTTGCCTTAAGGGCTGTGATTGCATGGCACACTGGTTTTGCGTAGTATGTATTTCATGGTTTGTGTTAGGGGTTGGAGGTTGCTTGGATGTCTGCTTTGGAGGTCTCTGTTGCATTTGCAGATTTTTATTTAGAGCCTCTGAGTATGTTTTCGTGTATTTATGTGTGTTTTTTGCTGGTGCTGGTTTCATAGGTCTATGTCAGACTGGTGGTGTGATGCAAGTAATTATCTTCTTCTCTTGACTGCCTTGTCCAGTCTTGGGTTGAAAGAGCTTAGCCTCCAGTTTGGCTGTATAATTGCATCTCTCGCATGTATTAGTGTTTGGTGGAAGGAGGAGAGGGTTGTCTGTGTACATGAGGCAATTGTAACATTGCCTCATAATGATATAATCTTTTTTTTGTGCCATGAAAGAAATGTAGCTTTGCTCCCCCACCACTAAATTAACAGTAGACTTTTAAGTAATGCAGACAGGTAAAAGTGTAATTGTGTGCTAATCCAAATAAGTCTAAAAAACATTAAACAGACTATTCATAGTTACATGTCATAATTTGCAATGTGTAGCTGATGAATGCAGGCATATCATGTAAACATCAGTACTTATCTGTGTAGATATATCCCAAAGTAATATCCTTTCTTCTGTGTTCAACATATAAACAAATAGGTTCCCCTTCAGTTTCCTTAGCTACACGGTTACATTTTGGTGTAAGTTAACGGCTGTCAGCATGATGAGGATGCAAATGAAGTGTAAACTCATTGTAATTGCTGAATCCCCAAAAACTGGATCTGTGTAGGGATGCAATCATTGTACAGGCACTGCCTCAGAGTTTGTGTTTACTAAATGGCAACTATGAATGCTTACATCATTGTGGGTGTGTCAGGTTAGACTTACAAAGTGATACATGTATATTAGTCAAGGCTAGAAATGCAAGTGAGCAGTGTACAATTCACAGGCTCTTTTGTTAACATCCCACCTCCTCTTCATCTGTTGGCAAATTGTGTTTTATCTGTCATTTATTTTATTTTATTTATTTATTTATTTATTTATTTATTTGTTTATTTATTTATTTTTTGCCAATGTTTGTGTGATGCTGCACTTCACTCAATCAATGGAAATAGAGGAATGAATGGAAGTTTTGCTATGCTTATCTTGTTTGCCTGGTGTTGTGCAATGGGAAAAAGAGAGAACTTAAGAATGATTAGTAAATAATGTAACCATTCCAGTGTCAGCAATGTTAAAGTTTGATAATTGGTATTCACTCTAGGAAATACACTTGGTGCTTAACTGATTCTGTGGCAGCACGCATTAATGCACTGATGCTTTTTTGGGCCAGATGGTACTGGGTTCGAATACAGGTGTATCGAATACTTTAAAATACTTTTCATTACAGGGTGATAATACAATGACATGAATTGTTTATATGAAATGTGTTGCTGTGTGTTGGCATACTGCAGCGGTGTTAAGTGGCATTGCACGGGGATAACCGCTCCTGTTTGCTTTCGCTCACCATTGGTGTACGATGTGCACCTCCATGCAAACATGGAGCCCTAAAAGTGAATGGATTCATTGCTTCTCCAGCATTGCTAAAGTCTGACAGTTAGTACTGAGTCTGTGGAATACACCTACTATTTAATTTATTCTGTGGCAGCAAGTATTAATGCACTTAATGCAAGGATATGTTCCTTTTTGGGTTAAGATAATACTCGGTTTGAATACAGCTGTATCTAACACTTTTAACTACTTTCCTGTTATTGTTGCTGCAAATTGGTGTGTGATAAACACCCTCACCTGAAAATGCATTAAACAAAATAAAATGGGGAAGTTAGGGCAGTGGTGAAGTGGGAAGCGAGCAGGAGAAAGAACAAATGGAAAACAATACAGGAATGTGCAGGAGCGAGGTAAGAAAGAACCATAGCTATCCATTTCTTCAACAGTAAAAATTGATAATATAAGCAGAATAATAGCTGAATATTGACTATCACCTCCAGAGAGAAAGGGGTGACCACAACACAATCATGTTGTACAGACAATCAGACTAAATAAATTGTGTCAAGAAGACGTGTGCAAAATGGAGAGCTATTTATGGGACAACTTTTTTTGTAGGGCAGGTGCCCATTTTTTTTTTGGAAAGAGACAGGAATGGTAGAGAAGGGACATAGGTATGTCTTGGTCTGGTAAGTTGGGTAGCATTTGCAGACAGACAAGACAAACAAAACAGGACACAGGGACAATGATGGGCGCAATAGTGCAGATGTGTTGCACTAACAGAATGACAGCTATTTGTAAAGCACCAGTGATCACTGTGGCATTCCATGCAAATCCATGCACCGCAGCTGCTCTCGATTACATGGAATCGCTGTTCACATTTGATTAAAAAGGATTCACAGTCAACAGCACTGAAGTGCGCCACACCTCATTAATATGCATTGTGTGCTGCTCCATGCCATGCTGGCTAGCCCTGCGCACTGTCGCACTAACATGTAAACTCTGTGTAGGTACTGCACGAAGCCTACACAGAGTTTATTGAGTCCCTGGGACAATGTATTAGTCTACCATAACAGAAGTATAGAATTGTAAGTAGTAGCACATTGTAAATTAAACCATGAAACAAAGCCACAACTAATGGTATAACACGTGCATAACTAAGGCTTATGTGGGGGACAGAGGTTAATCATCAAAGATGAATTATCAAATGATTTTGGGGAAGAAACATACAGTACTTTAATCTTGATAGTGTCAAAATGAATTGCTTTAAAATGTTGATTGTGGGTTTACAAAATACAACATTTTGCTGCTGATAAAAAATATTGCTCTTACAACTGATCAATGGAAAGTAACAGATATTTTGCTATTGATTTAAAAATGTTTAAATTGCATTCACAAATGCTGTTGATTGTGGGTACCAGCATAGAGCATTCTGCAAAATCATTGTAGAGAAATAGCATACAGCATTTTAATCTTGATCAAATAATTACAGTGCTTAAACAAGCACTACTGGATGTAAAGAGATAACACATAATTTTACTCTTGAATAAAAAATGCATCACTTTCAAAATTTTTATTGTAGGATATAGTATTTTGTTTCTGGTTAAATCAATACACTGATTTTGCAAGCACTGATGAAAAATTGGAAAAAACATAGCATTTTCTGGCTAATTAAACAATTACATGGCTTTCACTTTCATAAGCATTATTGATCATAATGAATCAGCATGGAAAGAGAAGGTGGCTAGTGCATGCTTTGTGCAAATAAGTAGTCTTACACTTAAGACAGAGAAGGAGAAAAAAACAGAAATGCAGCTGATAAAAAAAGTCACAGCAAACAGCATATTAATAATAAAATGTTTTCATTTATAAGGGAAATAACCTATTACACATGGTAATGAACTGTAAAAGGAATCATGAAACATCTGCAGTAAACTGCATAGCAGGTTTATTAATGTGGCTTAGTGGAAAGAAATATTGCTAGTATTTCTATCAGATTTAGTACTATTTTTAATGGAAAGACATTACCAGCTAATGGAAGACAGTCATAGCTAGTGCTTACAACCACCTCCTGGCTGCATTATTAAATGTTTTCTGCAATGATTATTATCAGGAGCAGATTGTTTTGGAAAAAAGTATATAATATGCATTCTAGCTGCTGTAGTTAACTAATGTAGTGTAGCTGTTTACTGAAATAGTGTGCTGTGCTTGTACAAGTGCAACCCAACATAGAAAAGGTGAGTGCCAAAGGCAATCTGTAAAGAGCACTAATTTCTGCTCCTTGTCAGCAATTATCAATAATATAGAGGTAGTTTGCTGAACAGCTTGAGTTATGGCCTTGAAAAGAAGTGAATCATGTCAGAAATGAGCAGGTCTTATTCCATCATTGTCTGTACTACATAACACACCTTTGCCCCAAATCGATATAAAGATCTTTTCATCTGCATTGAGCAAAGAAACTGGTCTATAAGAACTGCAGTGATGTTTTGGCTAATTAGACTTTAGGACTATGAAAGTAGTTGCCATCTTCCATAATCAAAGAGTTATTCCATCCTGCATCACATCCTGAGAGACATCAACATAATCTTACAGCATATTTCCAACAATTAATTTGTAAACCTAATTCAGAAGACCATCTGTATCTAACTATTTGCTTGTTATAGGGGAACAAATACTCCTTCTGACTTCATATAACTCTTCCTTCTGCTTGGAATGTGGGATACTGCTCAAAAACTATTTAAAATTAGAAAGTGACAAAAATAATGAAGAAATATCAGCACATTATCAAAGAGATAAAAATGTATAAACTTTAATGAATTGCATTGGGAAATTCTATTACACAGTCATTTGTTTTTATTTTTGAAAAGGGATATGTAATGTGCATGTCCCCTTTCTTTAAATTATTGGTGCAACTAGTGTGTCAGTCATGTAGTGTGGTTTTCTGTATAACAGTCAACTTCAAAAATCACTTGTGATGAAGGGGATTCAGAAAATTATGTGAAGGGATAAATTAAGCCTGAAAATAACAACATATCTTGAAAAACAGAAACATCATGCGTGGGTATAAAACAGGCCTGAAAGTTGGTGCATTCCTTCAAAATATGTATGGTTGAAATGTCTATTCCCCTACAATTATCCTTCTTTCTTTGGCACAATCCCTCAATGGTTCTTACACTTTTCTTTAATTGTCTGTCCACATATCGTCTAACTTTCTATTAGTCCACATTTCTTCAGCCACTTTCTCTTCTAATAAAAAGCTCTCTTATTCCTTCTGACTGAAGCATGGTCATGTGTTTCAGGCTCAGCCTTCCTCATCCTTAACTGATTGGTCATTTCTCCACCTTCATCCTACCCCATAATGTCTCTCTCGCTGTTTGCTCTCCAATAGCTGAATCTCCATTCCTCTACCTCTGCACTTCTACAGCAGTCATGACTGAAGCCTTCCCTTCACAATAGCTGCCACTCTGTGTGCAGCATTTTCTGAAGTACTGTGTAAATATGGTAGCACTGTCATGCATACATGCGACATGAACAAAGTTATGTGTAAAGATGTAAATGTGTATCATTTATGGTTACATCTGAAAACCTGAACATTATTATTCCATTTTGAGCTATATAACTATCACCTGAGTTTTACTAGTCATGTATTATTTTTAAAAGCCTACCTCCCAGGTCTTGATTTATGGAGAAAAAAAGGTCTCATAAGGACTTGCTTAGTTACCAAATGCAAAACACATATGCCTATCAGTTTTCTTCACTTTTGACATTTATCTTTCCAATGTGTTCTGTAGTGAGAACCTTAACATGTAAACATAACTGGTAGAGATCTTATAAGAACTGAATATCTGTCAGCCTACAAGCTCATCATCATCATCATCTGAAGCAGGCCTTCTGTTTCATCTCATGCTTTTCTAGCCTGATACGATAGAAACACAGAAACATAAGTGTTAGTGGAAGCTGGTGAACTTCCTTCTTGATTTCTTCTACAAAAACAGTGTCAACCCTATAATAACCCCAAGTAAAGAAATAGCTCTCCTATTCAGAGTTCTGCTAAATAGCTCAAAACTGGCACAAGACATTAAAAAGGAGTGGTTGCATTAAAGCAATATCCCTTGTCAGGATTGAAAGTGGACAGAGATTTCTCTAAGAAAATATCAGCTATAATGGTCTAGCAGTATAACACAGAGAGTTAAGACTGCGACCCAGTGATTCATGTTCATTTCACATTGGGGGGTGTGGGGGGCATAGCCCCTCACCTACTTTAAATGTTTTAAATCATAGACAAGTATATTGACAATTGCAATGAACAACTCTTTCCACAAGACAATATAAACTCAAACTATATCCAATGTGGGGGGCTGTGCTCCCCCTTACTTTATATTCTAACTCCAGGTTCACACTATAGTGGGGAAAAGTGTCTACATTACATCAACGACTGATTAAATGTTCGAATCTGTAAAGGTCGACCTTTACAGATCAAACATTTAATCATTCAAAAATGTTTAAAAATTAAAAAATAAATAAATAAAAACAAAGTGACAAAAAAAAAAACTAAAGGGTGTAAGCAGGTGGGCAAGCTCCCCTGCACCACCCCCTGCTAGTTAAATATGCCAACTCCAAGATCAGGCTACAGTGTAGGGAATGGGAAATTTCCCATATCCGTACTGTAGTGCACTGATGTGTGATCTCGGAGTTGGTATGTTTAAGTAGCAGGGGGTGTGGGGGATGCAGGGGGGCTTCCCCCTGCTAAAACCATTTCCTGTTACTTTTTTTTTTTAATTTTAGTTTATTACATCTTCGAACATTTAAATGTTCGATCTCTAAAGGTCGACCTTTAGAGATTCGAACATTTAATCGTTCGTTGATGTAATATAGACCCTGGGGAAAAGGGCATATATTACTTTTGACAAAATGAGTTTTGACCAAATGAGTTTTCACTGAAGTGAGCTTTCAGTCAAGTGTGCACACACACACACACACACACACACACACACACACACACACACACACACACACACTTAGGAATCCCAATAAAATAATGATGCCAGCCCATCCTCTTTCAGTTGTTCATTGCAGACTTACAAGGCAAAACCGTATAAATATATATATATATATATATATATATATATATATATATATATATATATATATAAAAACTGGTTTCTCTAAAATTATAAAGGAGACAGTTAAGTGTAGCTCACACTCAGTTATAATAAGCACATAATGCACTCCCTGACAAGTATAATCACAGTTAATACATATATACAGGCAGCTTAGCTCAGGAGGATAAAACTACAAGCTAATAACGTTTCATCGTGTGGCCATGAGACTGAGTCCCTTAACATCACCTTGAAAACATAATGAATCTCAGCAAGACTCTTAACCAGACACTGTTCCCAGATCATCAAGGAAGAGGGATATTTATGTGAAGTGGATTTCCTTAGTTAACAAACAAAAATAGTGTCCTGTTTTATGCCCACTTATTGAAATTTGAAGTTGTACTTAATGAAGCCAGCATCCATGAAACATCTTCACTGTATCATGCTAAATATGACACAAACCCCACCTTCTGTACCGTTGGATTAAAGGCAAGAGAAAGTGTTAGAAAAATGTGTATTTAAATATATGAGAAATGCTAGTTTAAAAGCAAAGTAGTATATAATGCATTTTATTCTATTAATCATATAGTAGTAAAATTAATTCATGTATAAATGTGAAGTAGTTTTGAAACTGCAGTGTGGCTTGAAGCAAAGCTGATCTCTGACCCTGGCAGAATGCTAGCTTAGCAAGTTTTAATGTTTATGCTTTTCACAAGTGATTATCTGCTGGGTCAGGAAATTAAATGTGTGAAATAATGAAATCTTCTGCTCTTTCCTGTTGGAATGATCTGGCCTTGTATATGTGTTACTAAGATAGCACGCAGCTGTGTGAGAAAGTGTAACAGAGAACAAAGACAATCATTAAAAGACTGAAGCTGCTATTGTATTCAAACTGATATGAAACCTTGAACAAGTAACTTTACAGAAAGACATTATGACTGACCAGCTGGATAGCAAGGCCGTATTGTATCTAGAGGAAAAGTTTTTTTAAATATACAGCATCAACAGATTAAATGAATAGAGGCTTGTAAGCTAAAGTGATGTAGATGCCCTGTGACATATCACATCAGTAAGGTGGGCATAGCTTGAATGTTAACCCTATATAAAATTGTGTGCTTCCTGTTTCATGTCAGACAAAATTCTGTACTTGTACGTTTTTTGCCTCTTGGTGTACACTAGTAAACTTTTGAATCTGAACCTCCTGTGTATTGAATTCTTAATTTTATTTAACAGTTTGGTCCTTCGCAGACGGAATTCCCTTGGTAAGCCGCAGATCAGAGCGTATCGGTGGTCGAATACTGCGCAGGAGAAGTTACTGAAATGGTTCTTCTTGAGTGAAAAAAGACCTCTGACTGAATTGTCGTGTGTAAAGAGGCTGGCCACTTTCTGATCTGTGGCCAAAAAGCGGAACTTGAACGATTTTCAATACCGGAGGCTCAGGTAGGAAGAATTTGCCTTTTTTTCTGTTTTAGATCAGGGACTAGGTTACAGTATATTTTTGTCAAGATTTGTTTTGCAGATCAGGGACAAAAGGAAGTACTGTATATTTGGTCATAGATCAGGGTAACAGAATAAGGTAGACAGTTATTCTAGATAAACTATAAACAGGAACTAAGAACTTGATATCACGTGATAGAAAAGGGTTACGTAACATTTTCTTTGACATGGGTAATCAGTGCACTAAAACCTCGCGAGATCCGCCCCTAACCGAAGACGCAAAATACATGCAATTACAACGTTCTGATAACGTTAGGTATTATACAAAATGGGTTAATAAATATGAATTTGATGGTAAACTAGATAAACCTTCACTAGTTAAACTCCTTAAACAGCTTAAATCTGATGCGGGAGGTCAGGCAAAAAAGCAACGCCAACTAGGCATTCCTCAAGCACACAGGTGGATTGAGGAAGCAAATTGTAGAGAACAGAAGCTTAAAATTTCAAAAACATTATTTTTAGACAAAGAGGATAATAACTTGGTAATAGCGACAGCTCCTCCTCCTCCTCCCTTACCCCCTCCCTTACCCTTTTCAGGATATGCAGCGAGTGGACAGGCTGGTCCGCCTCCGCGTTATCCTGAAGTTTCAGCAAGACCACAACCATTTGTTAGAGATCCTATTGAGACTAGGTCCCGAACACGTAAAACACATAGGGACACAGAATCATACCAAATAGAGAGAAATCTACAGGATGAGAGTGAGGAAGAAATATGCCCACTTATAGAAGTTCCAAATCCTCAGGCAGGACAGGAAGGGCAGGATCCAACACTCTTAGTATATAGACCATGGACACCGGAGGACATCAGGAAGGCTACGGAGGGAATTCCCCATCCGAAAGTTAATTTTACAAAATTTTTAGAAGATTTACAAGGCATGAGGTTAAGTTACCACTTGAATGGGGAAGAAGTAGAAAAAGTAGTAAGACAAATTATAGGTCCAGATTGGCACATGATTTGTGGCACCTGGAATCCTCATAATGCAGAGCTAAGACCACTCCCACATAGTGATGCAGAGTTAGACAACAGAGTGAAAGGTCTGACAGACCGAATATCTGAGAAATGGAAACCCAGAGCAGACTGGACTTGCATTAATCAATGCATACAACAGGAAAATGAGACAACAGATGGATATTATGCTAGATTATTAGAATGTTTTAATAATCATAGCGGTATGTCGGTTCCTGAGAACCAAATGAATGATTCCCCGTATGAACAACAATTAAAAAATGCATTTTTGAAAGGTTGCATTGCACCTATTAGTAGCTTCATTACAAAGCATATGATAGATCATCGAACAGGGAGGCTACAAGCCTTACTCGAATACACTAGACATGCTGAGAGACATTTTAATAGTAAAAAGAAAAAGAAGGCGCAAGTCTTCACTGCTGAAGACGGAGCTGAAGTATTTGTATTACAGTCAGGTAAAAAGGGCAAGAAAAATACCCAGGGAAACAAACAGTCTGACAAACAATCAGAAGATTTTGAAGACAGGAAAAAGAGAGGTGAATGCTTCAAGTGCGGGAAAAAAGGACATCTAGCAAGGGATTGTAGGCAAAACAAAAAAGTAATTACAGAAGATAAGGGAGATGAGGACTGACTATATGATAGTGAGGATACATCAAGTGAAAGTCAGAAATCATCAGGAAAAGTTAATAAACAAAAAATAAATGTAAATGTGATAGAAGGAGTAGAGGAAATGCAAGTAGATATGGAGGATGAAGAAAGTGAAATTTTGGACTTAGCATTATTGAGCTTAGAGCTCTACTTGGCAGATACGAAACTGGAAGTTACACTTCTGGTGGAGGGAAGGGAAGTCAAATTCCTGTGTGACTCAGGAGCATCATGGACTTTGATACACCCCTCCAAGTTGCCAGAACATTCTGAATCACCTGATTACATACTAGTAAAAGCCGCAAATGGACAGCTGTACAGGGAACCACTTTCCCATGATATAGCAATAACTGACCCTGTTTCAGGTATGACCCAGAGAAGTAAAATAGTTGTTTCTGCAAAGTGTCCAGTAAACCTATTGGGCAGGGACCTTATGCAGATATTTGGCATAGCAGTAGTTCCAACTGTACAAGGTATGGAGGCACAGAGACAAATGGATACCTTTGTAGTGCGATTGGAGGGTGAATCCTTTTATTGGTACAGCCAGGACCTAGTCACGACTGGTCCAGGGGCAGTGACTGAGGAACTGATGAACGTAGCCATCAGTAAAGCCCCCTCCCTTGACACTGATCGACAGCATTTGTTACACTGTACTCTATACTACTGTACTACACCAGGACCTGATAGAGAATATGAGCAAGAATTGTTTAGAAATCGTGCAACTAGATTGGTTTTGTGTACTTTGTACTGGGATACTGAGGGGAACAGTGTAGTTAGCTGTTTATTACCTCAAGAATTCCTTGCATTGTATAGATCAAATCGGTTGCCACATGTCAGTTTGACAAAGAACAAAAGTGCTAAATGGGCAGATTTAGGAGAAAAAGTAACAAGATGGGAGAAACAGACTGATTTAGAACTGTCAGAACAAGGGATACAAAAACAAAAACTGAATTGGTTGACACAGACACATCCAGCTGTACACTTGCAATCTAGCGAGGACAGCTGATTAGCATTTTTATTAGAAGAAGAAGAAAAGGCCTTGTGTGAAATTCCAACATCTCTTTGGTCAACAGGCAAGTCAGATGTAGGACTTATTCGAACAGCAGGACCAGTTACAATTACCCCAAAGTCAGCTTTTAGACCACAGGAAAGACAATACCCTTTGAGAAAGGATGCAGAAATAGGAATTAAGCCTATAATAGCAGCATTACTCAAAGAAGGAGTACTGGTAGAATCTCCTGATTCACCATGTAATACACCCTATTTCCTGTTAAAAAGCAAACGGGAAATGGCGGATGGTACAAGATTTACAAGCTGTAAATAATGCAGTAATACCTAGAGCACCTACGGTGCCAGACCCACATACCTTGTTAAACGATTTAGAACCACAACAGAAGTATTTCTCTGTGGTAGATATTAGCAATGCTTTCTTTTCAATACCTATACATCCTGATAGTCAATATTGGTTTGCATTTACATTTCAGGGTAAAAGGTATATATACTCGACTACCACAGGGATATTGTGAGAGCCCAACAATATTTGCACAAGAAATGGCTAGCAACCTGGCAGGGTTTACCCACCGGAGGTATTCAAATTCTACTTTACGTAGATGACATCTTGCTAGCAGCCCCCACCCAGCAACAGTGCAGGGAGGATACTGTAGCATTATTGAAATTTTTAGCAACACAGGGACACAAAGTAAACAAAAGTAAGTTACAACTTTGGAGAAAACAAGTTAGATACCTAGGATATGTAATATCCAATGAAGGTAGAATACTAGATGAGGAAAGAAAAACAGCAATTTTGCAAGCACTCAAACCAACAACCAAGAAAGAAATGATGTCTTTCTTAGGTACAACTAATTTTTGTCGGAGCTGGATACCAAATTATGCTTTGGAATCTGCTCCACTGACTGACTTGATATATAAGACACCAATGGCAGCACAAGATATCTTACAATGGCTTTCTGCAGGTTGAAGCAGTTGATAGCTTCTTCATTAGTTTTAGGACTTCCAAATTATCACAAACGGTTCTTTCAAACCATAGATTGTAAGCAAGGATATATGACGTCAGTATTGACGCAACAACATGGGGACAAGCAACGGCCCATAGCCTACTATTCATCACAGTTAGACCCAGTGGCGCAATCTTTGCCTCACTGTGTACAAGCAGTAGTTGCAGCCGCAATGGCAGTACAGGCCTCGGCCTCAGTGGTGTTATTCCACCCTCTCACATTGAGAGTGCCTCATGCAGTTGCAATAATTTTACTGCAAGAGAAAGTGGCATACCTTTCTCCTGCTAGACATCTTTCATGTATGACTATACTGCTGAGCCAACCTCATATGACAATTGAACGATGTACGACATTGAATCCATCAACATTACTTCCAACTCCTGCGGAGGGCACACCACACAGCTGCCTGCAGGAAATTGAACAGTTAGCTTTACCTAGACAAGATCTTACAGATATGCCCTTGGATAATGCCGAGGTGACATATTACGTGGACGACTCATGCAGAAGGGGTCCTCCAGGGAAGAATCTGGTGGGGTATGCAGTAGTTACAGACACTGAAATTTTAGAAGCTCAATCCTTGCCACACAACTTATCTGCACAAGCAGCAGAATTGATAGCTTTGACGAGGGCATGTACTTTAGCAAAAAACAAGAGTGTGAACATATATACTGACAGTCAGTATGCTTTTTCTACAGTACATGTATTTGCACAACAATGGAAAAATAGAGGAATGATAACATCTAGTGGAAAACCTATTAATCATGCGCAATTTATTTTAGAGTTATTAGAATCTATTCAGTTACCTACCAAAGTAGCTATTTGTAAATGTGTAGCTCATACAAAACAGCAGGATAAGATTTCGAAAGGCAATGCCCGAACTGATGCAGCTGCAAAGCAAGCAGCTTCAGACTCAGAAACTGTACTTTTAAATGAGGAATTACAACCCTCTGAGATTTTTGATTTAGACATGTTAAAAACAATGCAGATGCTTACTACAAAAGCAGAAAAACAAAAATGGGTAAAACGAGGTGCAATTCTTGAGAATGGACTGTACATTTCCAAAGAAAGAAAACCGATATTGCCGTCTAATTTATTTAGATATGCAGCTTTGTTGAGCCATGGGCAGTGCCATGTCTCAACAGGGGGGATGGTACAGTTAGTAAATCGAATATTCCAAACATACGGATACACAAATTACACAAAAAAATTTTGTGCAGCTTGTCATACTTGTAACAAGCATCATGCACAAGGGGCATTTAAAACCAAGCAAGGAAGTTTTCCTATACCACCATACCCGTTCCATACTATTTGTATGGATTTCATAGAATTGAATAAATGTGAAGGGAAAAAGTTTTGTTTAGTTATTGTAGACATGTTTTCTAAATGGGTAGAAGCTTTTCCAACTAAAAACCCTGATGCAGCAATAGTGGCAAAAGCCCTGATAAAAGAAGTAATCCCTAGATTTGGAATTCCGGAAAGGATTTATAGTGACAATGGCACACATTTTGTGAATCAAATGATTCACCAGCTTGGGAGATTTTTTGGTATCTCCTTAAAGAACCATTGTGCTTACCACCCACAGTCAGCAGGACTGGTAGAAAGGTACAATGGTATCCTAAAGAATAAACTTAGGAAGCTAATAGAGGAGACCCAAAAGAATTGGATATACTGTCTGCCTTTAGCACTGCTGAGTATGAGAACGGTTCCAAATGTAAAGGGTTTGACTCCCTTTGAAATGGTTTTCAGGAGAGCATATTATGTGCCTCAGTGGAAAGCTCTCATGCCTGCAGAGCAAGAGGCTGACAGTTCATTAGCTAGTTATATGAGGAAACTGTTAACAAATAAATCTGTTTTGCAGTTTAACTCTTTTTCAGATAAGGAACAGACCAGACCGGTGGAAGCAGTCTTGGTTCCTGGGACATACGTTTGGGTGAAAGTGACGAAAAGGAAGAATTGGGTGAGTCCAAAGTGGGAGGGACCGTACCAGGTTCTGTTGGCAACGCCTACTGCAGTCAGAGTGGCTGAGAGGACGTCCTGGGTTCATTTGACGCATTGTAAACCGGTAAAGAACTTTCAACTTGATAAAACCTTTGTGACTGATACACAACCAGACCGAGATGGCCAAAAACAAAGCGAATAGAAGTTTAGATCAACCCCAGAGATGTTGCATAATCATTTTGTTGTGTGTACATTTATTAACTGTAATTGTGACAATTTTCCTCTTGCTGTGGTTTATCCTACACACAACCACACAAGCGAAAGTGGGAAGGCGTGATGAAACGTCTATAGACTGGCATCCAAATTTTAACACATACCCAGCCATGAAATGTGTGTATGCAGAGACTATGAACATTTCAAATTGCTGGGTTTGTACAGCTATACCGACAGCATATGGAGGACTGATAATGTCCGCTGTCCCTTTGGGGATAAATGAGACTTGGGAGAATTTACTTTTCGACACAGGAACTGTGAGATCACAGGACAAAATAGCTTTATTTTTACCTGTCACACAAAAAGGAGTTGTATGTTTCTATAAAAATGACACTCTCCAGGTGGGCTGGTGCAATTGCAATATAACTATATCTTACCGATGTTATATTAAGAATAGTAATGGCAATACTTTTTGCAATACTAATTATGACTCGTATTTGAACTCATTGAAAACAACTATGAGTGACATTCAAAAAAATCCAGTTTTGTTTAAACAATTGTCAGTTATAGATCAGAAAATGTTTCATGCAGGGCTGATGCGTATTAGTACTAAAGTAGAAAACTGTTATTTTATTTGTGGGAAAAAGGCATATAAATGGTTACCTGAGAATTGGTCCGGCAGTTGTTTTTTGGGTTACTTGGTTCCGGCAATAAGACATACTGCAGAATTACCTTTGGGTAAGATACGAAACGTAAGAGAAACAGCTCGAAAATCTGAAGGTCCAGTTAAGAAACCTGTGAATCTAGTTGGGAAGATCGAAGCTGGTTGGAAAGACCATAATTCAGTAAAAGATAAAAGCGAATTGACTCATATGGACTTGAGTGACAGTGTTATATCCTGGGCAGGAATATTCCCAGCCTATGGAGCAGTCAAATCGATCTGGGAGCTGAGGAAGCTGTCGAAACTTCTCGAAGTAATGAGTAATGCAACTTTTTCTGCCCTAGAATTGGTGACTGATGAACTGAATGCAATGAGAACTGTTGTGCTACAAAATCGGATGGCTCTTGACTTCACCCTAACGGCGAGAGGTGGTACGTGTGCGCTTATCAAAGAAGAATGCTGTGCTTATATACCTAACAATCGTCATGAGATAAATAATCACCTAGAGGTAATTCAGCAAGTATCAGCCATGACTGAACCAGGCCCAAACCCACTGACGAACTTTTTCCAGAATCTATTTAGGGGGTGGGGTTCCATCCTAATGAATGTTCTGATTGCCATTTGTGTGGGTATACTCCTAATAGGAGCATGTGTTTGCTGTGGAATTCCCTGCATGAAAAGACTAATCAAAGATTTTGTTGATGTATCTGTTACTGAAACTTTTTACCAAGATATTGAAATTGAAAGATTGATCTCAGATGACGCTTTTTCTGAAGTATAGATTGAATGACTCACCTAGCTGAAAATCCTGAGTGGAAAAGGCTAGTAGATGAAATGACACTATGCATACTTCAAAATAGAAAAAAAAAGTATTAATGGGGGGGAAATGTTAGAAAAATGTGTATTTAAATATATGAGAAATGCTAGTTTAAAAGCAAAGTAGTATATAATGCATTTTATTCTATTAATCATATAGTAGTAAAATTAATTCATGTATAAATGTGAGTAGTTTTGAAACTGCAGTGTGGCTTGAAGCAAAGCTGATCTCTGACCCTGGCAGAATGCTAGCTTAGCAAGTTTTAATGTTTATGCTTTTCACAAGTGATTATCTGCTGGGTCAGGAAATTAAATGTGTGAAATAATGAAATCTTCTACTCTTTCCTGTTGGAATGATCTGGCCTTGTATATGTGTTACTAAGATAGCATGCAGCTGTGTGAGAAAGTGTAACAGAGAACAAAGACATGCATTAAAAGACTGAAGCTGCTATTGTATTCGAACTGATATGAAACCTTGAACAAGTAACTTTACAGAAAGACATTATGACTGACCAGCTGGATAGCAAGGCCGTATTGTATCTAGAGGAAAAGTTTTTTTTTAAATATACAGCATCAACAGATTAAATGAATAGAGGCTTGTAAGCTAAAGTGATGTAGATGCCCTGTGACATATCACGTCAGTAAGGTGGGCATAGCTTGAATGTTAACCCTATACAAAATTGTGTGCTTCCTGTTTCATGTCAGACAAAATTCTGTACTTGTACGTTTTTTGCCGCCTGGTGTACACTAGTAAACTTTTGAATCTGAACCTCCTGTGTATTGAATTCTTAATTTTATTTAACAGAAAGATACAATTCTTTATATAGAAACCCACGTTAGAGGCTAGTCACTGCCTCATAGTTACATTCACTGCTTATATTCTCACTGCTATCCACTTGTAGAGATACCTCTTTATTTCTCAACCTAAGCTTGTGTACCTCAGCTGTAGTATAGTAAGTCAAAGCCACTTCTAAGTGTTGAAGATAGTTATGGCAATGAATACACAACTGAAAAATTTTAAAAGGTGTGTGTGTGTGTGTGTGTGTGTTTGTGTGTGTGTGTGTGTGTGTGTGTGTGTGTGTGTGTGTGTGTGTGTGTGTGTGTGTGTGTGTGTGTGTGTGTGTATATATATATATATATATATATATATATATATATATATATATATATATATATATGCATATATATGTGTGTGTGTGTGTGTGTGTGTGTGTGTGTGTACCTTTTCCTTCTTTGACACATACTCTGAACAGCAGTGCTTCTTTTTAATAAAATTTAGTTAACTAAAGACATGCCAACAGTTTTGATACCAGGTTAATCATCCCTTTCCCCAAAACAAACATGCAAACTTATTCTGTGGTCATCTTTTGTAACAAAAGGAAAGTTAATCTTGACTGTGAAGTTTGTATTACACTGATGCACAATCCTGCATTCTCAAATAAATGTGTTCTTTGTCCAAAATACCACATAGCTGAAGGAGATTGCCCTGCACAATGTCCCTGTCTCGGCTTTACATTCACCATTCATACTTCTCCCTATTAAATCTCTGTTTTCCCTTTATTAAAGCTATTTAATTTATTTGTTAACCAGGTAAGCAAACTGGTTATAAATCAGGCCAAAGTGCAAAAGTAAATATAATGGATGCATGTCATTTGATTGACAGCACTATTACCAAGTGATGAGCGATTGAAAGAAAATGAGACTTTTGAAGAATCTCAGAGGTAAATTGTTTTTTGCAGAGGGAAAGCTCCCCCTACACCCATTCATATAGGGGGACATCTCTTACAACCCTCAAACTTAAATATACCTACTCCAGGGCTGCACAACATGGAGAAAAAAATGAAACTCCACTGTCAGTGAAAGTTGTTTCTCTGACTTGTCTATGATCATTTAGCACCTGATAATACTGTTGTCAATCAAATGACAGGCACCCAATATAACATGCATTTAGTCTGACCAATTAACTAACATGTTTTTGGGAGATGGAAGGAAACTGGAGCATTGGGTATAACCTCACACATGAAAAAGGGGAAGGAATGCAAAATTTTATGCAGAAAATGACCAGATATCAAGGCCTGAATCCAGGTCCCTGGAGCGGGGTGACAGAGGTCTTACCACTTAACTATAATATTACCCTCCTTCTGATAATATTTCTAACCATAATTCACCTCCATACTATTTATGGTTCTTTGACGATAGCATTTGACTAGAAAGAAAACTCCTTTTCCTTTGTTATATTTGTGCTACAAGAAGCTATGGTGTTGGTAAGAATGTTTTTTTTTATTGGTAGTGCATTGTATTTGCTGAATTGTGTTGGATTTTGTGTGGCAAATATACTTACCTCAGCATATCACCACTGTACTGCATAGCAAAAAAAAAAACATAACATTGAAATAATGACATAATTTATTAAGAAAGGAAATGTAGAAATGGAAAGAGACAAACAAAACAGACAGTGTTACTAAGTGGCATGTCATCACACGCATTAGATGACAGACAAGAGTTTACAGACTTCTTATTTTACCTTGACTCATAAGTGATAATTTAATAAAAAAGTCTTTTAGCTTTTCCCGGTTTGGGGTCGCCACAGCAGAACTCCAGTCCGCTCATGATTGGCAGTAGATTTTTTAGTTGCCAGCCCAATGCCCAACCTTCAATGAAGGCACGCCCATTCATGCTCGCACCTACCTGCATGTCTTTAGCGTCACTCGATCGCAGGTAGGATATGCAGACTCCACACAGAAGGCGCTCCAGCCGAGAATCAAATGAGAGAACCTCTTGCTGTGAGGCGACACCACTGCGTGATAATTTAATAAAGGTGTTTAAAAATGGTAACACGAAGAACTCTGTAGAAAATGCCACAAACAAAGTTTGGCAACACACATATGCCACTCACAGGTGTTCACTCATATTTTGCAAGAAGGCAATACCAGATCAGACCATATTTTATATTCTTCTTTTCATATAGTAAGTGGACAAGGGGCAATGTTTTTTAACAACTTAATCAAAATTATGGAATTGAAAACTGAAGGAATCTAGCCTAGGGTTACAGGATAATGCTTTTTAATATGTCACAGACTTAACCAATGATTTTTTTTTGTTTTGTTAAGGCAAATCATTATTAGATTAAGATACATGAGACAGCATGCCTCTCAACCTGTTAGCAAAGAAATCTTTACAAAGGCAAAAATAATGGGGGAACAAAGGCCCAGAAACAGAGACAAATTTTAAATATTGCTCTTATGAACTTAGTAAGTTGATAGAATAATAATTATTGCATTGGCAATCATTTTCTGAAGGTTATGAAGTCTGAAACTCAGATATCTACCATTATTTAGTGACATCAATTATGAGGAACAGACCAAAACTATGAGGGAAAAATTTGGACAGGCTGCGAAAATCTGTACAGTTGAGAGGTATGTGACAGAAACACACACTCATTAACGGAGACTCACACACACACACACACACACACACACACACACACACACACACACACACACACACACACACACACGCTCGCGCGTGCAGAACTTTTAGAGTAAAAATTGTCAGCATTTTTTTTTCTATTGATAAATCTGTTAAACCTACATTTTACATAGTATTTTGTTTGATAGCATAACTAGTATCAGAAGGAAGGGCAGCACTGTGCCTTTAAGAGGCAAGCTTCTGCATGTTATACATATACTGACTTTGTGATAAGCAATTTAATATTTACTAAAACAAAAATCTGTTATCTTTTAGGGCAGCACAGTGGTTCACCAGTTAGCACTGAGCTGCATCATAGTCTCCATTTATCTTGTCCCCACCTGGTGTTACTGCT
The DNA here is from genome assembly GCF_019279795.1 of Protopterus annectens. Classification (NCBI taxonomy): domain Eukaryota; kingdom Metazoa; phylum Chordata; order Ceratodontiformes; family Protopteridae; genus Protopterus; species Protopterus annectens. The sequence goes on along the minus strand of NC_056734.1, from coordinate 595,482,140 downwards.
GTGAAGACCCCACGTCCTCCTTCCATGTACATGCTTTTTCTCAATAGGTGGTCTGGTTTCCTTCCACATTCCAATGACTTGCTGAAGGAGAGATCATAATTGTACAGATATGTAGGCTATCTTCTATACATGTGTGTGTGTTGTGTGTATGTGTGCACATGTGCACGTGTGTGTGTGTGTGTGTGTGTGTGTGTGTGTGTGTGTGTGTGTGTGTGTGTGTGTGTGTGTGTGTGTGTGTGTGTAAATACATGTGAGAATGTGTGCGTGTGTGCTTTTATATGATGAAATGCTATCATAACCAGAATTAGCTTCTCTCCCTTGCATCCACTTTGATTGGTGTAGGCTTTAGCTACTGTGCAACCATGAATTTGATAAATATGGCATCAGGAAATTAATCAATTATACCTTTTGTTTTGGGTTACAAAGCAACACCCAAAGCTTTTCATGTCATACATTAGAACATGAGTTACCATGTTTCAACATGAAAGTTATTACTTTTCAAAATACTTGATTATGCTAAAAGATTTAATTTGTTTTAGAAAAAATCTTAGCATTGAAATCTACTCTGACTGTAACAAGCCAACAGGTAAGCACATGTTCTGTAATAAATCGCATAGCTTACTTAATTCCCTGAATAAGTAATTGGTACACATTCAATAAAACTTGCACGGCGCATCATCGCATGATGTGAACATGAGAGCAGCAAGTTTTAGATTCAGTAAACTTCATGTAGAGGCGCACAGTCATGCGCATTCACGCGCAATAACGGAAACTTTCATAGAATGCAAATTTCAGCATAAGTAGCTGAAATTTATGCTAATGAAGTAAAATAACACTGTGGAGCAATCCAACAACCTTCAATAGAACCGTGTAGACTCCGTGTCTGTGTTGGTAGTGTACATGGAAATTTTCCATGTACAGGAGTCTACACAGAAGTAAGGGCATGTAAAAGTCCAGAAATATGGATAGAATGCCAATGGAAAGGTAACAACACACATATAATGGCCGATGTATACACTGTGGATGTCCAAAAGCATTGGGGGGTGTCAAAATAATATACATTCAAAATAATCTTTTACCACATGTTTGCACAGTGCACCTCTTGCCTCAAAATGTTTTAAATATGAATAATAGAAACATCATTGAAAAGAGAAGTATAATATAGTGTCACAATAGGTACAATAATATCCTGCCCTGTGTCTTTAAAGTAATACTCCCATGCTGTTGCTCAGCTTACACAGCTACTGAGCATGTAGTTTCCAGGCTTTCAGCATGAATATTATCCAAATAAATTGCAAAATTCTGTGGATTTGTTGAATCACAAAAAGCAGGAATTGTGTAGGGCTGTTCACTTCATGCAAGTTCCTGCACGGTGTTTACATTTCCCATGGATGTTGATGACATCATGGGGGGTATATCAGGTAACTTTGTTGTTTTTTGGGTGTATTGCACATGCCTGCACTGTGCACCACTTGCTGCAAATAGTTTTGTTGATGCATACCTTGTTTGCATGGACAGACACCTACATATCAGACATGAGCTAAATATCCAAAAATAGAAACTGGATGCAGTCAGTCAAAATTGTTGAGTACTGCTGGGCATCGCACAAACCCGTTAAGTGGGGCTGCACTCTGCTCATATCCTCCAGTTATAGGACTTTGCATGACTACTCCTGTGGCAACAGGTGTTATGTATTTTACTGGAGTGTGGATGGTCCTGGGTTCAAGTACAGTATATGACACCTTTTCTCATACTGTTCTGACATAGCAGCTTATAGAAATGAAATGTAAGTAGCATTAATTACTGTTTTCTGTACATTTCATGACAACAGGGATGAAAATATAAAACTTTTTCATGCCTTACCTTAGTTATACTCAGCTGTGCTGCACGCCTCTGTGCAAAGCGCACTATTGTACACTCAAGCATGACCTTTAAATCATCTTATTTATATCTTAAACAGGTGAATTCCATCTTAATTAGCCAATCTCACATGGTGCACTTACTCAAGAACTATATAAATTATGTATACAGCCTACATTCTGACTTTCCCTCGATATTTCAAGACAATTGGAGTAGAGACTTGGAAATTTTAAATGAGATAATGCTAGGGGCTGCTGCAGCTATTCTACATCTGTATATGATAAAGGCTGAAATCAATGCTGCTGGTGCTGCTAAGAATAGGCCTAGGCCGAGACAGAGAAGATTTTTCAGGTGCAGGGTAACCTTCCAGGTGCTACATGGTGGACAGGGACATATTACAGGAACTCTCTGAACTCTGCTAACCTCTACTCAGAGCCAGAGCCAACCAAGGGCAACCCATCCCAGTGGAAACTAAGGTATGTGTAGCCCTTAGGATATTAGCTACAGGTACTTTTCAAAGAACAACTGGGGACATGATGGGGGTGTCACAAGCATCAGCATTCAGGATACTCCACCATTTCCTGGATACTATGCTCCTACATGCCAGTGAGCACATATAATTTCCTCTTACCCCTGAGGAGAGGGCCAGCAATATTCAATGATTCTACCATGTAGCGCATTACCCTGAAGTACTGGGTGCCATAGATTGGACTCATGTACACATCAAGGCACCTCCTGTTGAGCAGAGTAGAATCTACATTTACTGCAAAGGATACCACTCTGTCAACTGCCAAGTCATATGCAATGCCCAGGGGATATCTTGAATCTGTGTGCTGGCAACCCTGGCAGTTATCATGACTTCCATATCTGGCACATATCACAGCTAGTTTGCTAGGGAGACATCCCACAGGGCCATTTACTGGGGAATGCTGGCTACTCCCTGGAACCATGGATAGTGCCACCCATCAGAAATGCACACATACCCACAGAAGAATGCCATAATGAGGCACATGCACAAACTAGGAACATCATGGAGTATATGCTTGGACTTCTGAAGTCCCGGTTCTGATGTCTAGATATATCCAAGGAGCCTTGCAGTATACTCCATGCACATGTACACAGATATTTACAGTATGTGCTATGCTTCACAATCTGATCCTGTGGAAACAGCTGCAGCAAGATCAGCAACGGGAAGAAACACACATCCCCTCACCAATGCCTAGGTCTCCGCAGTCACAATCACAGGAGGACTCAGAGGAGGAACCACCAGCTGCTGTCCCTGTGGGCAGACATAGGCATGCTCAGTATGCCCTTGCTTTGGCTAAGAGACAACTCATAGCACACTCACTGACCACTTAGGGACCTAGCAAATAACACCCTTCTCCTACTCACATGCATGCATTACAAATTATGCCAGGCAACTCACATGACCTGTACCTGTCCATATATTGGCTGTCTACTGCTTGCATCAAGCAGAGTCAACCCTGAACTACAGTTGTATCAACCACTGCATTTGCAGGGTAGGTCCTTAACCCACACTGCAGTCGTGTGGGGTATTATGACATATTCTTTGCATCTATGAACCTGGTACAGTATGCAAGTAAATAGCAGTGTATTTGTACAGAAAATTAAGTAGAGTTGACAACTGGCACTATTTTGCTAGTATGTGTCCATTTGGAAGTAGTAGGCCTCATGCATGGAATCTTCATATAGTCCAACTGCAGACAGATTACTGGTACACCATTCAATACAGAAATTAGAAAGTGAGTCTACACATTGCAGTTTCTGACTTCATACTTGTCTGTATCCTAACAGCAGATGTGGTTTGCTCCAACACCACCCACAAAACAGGGATGTCCCCTTGTAAATAGCATGACAGTAACTCTTCTATGCTACCCACAAACCCATGGTAAATGGGTGTTTGTCACAATTAATATCCCCCACATTTCCAGGAGAATACTGTAGATTTTATTAAACATTGTATGTGTTAGGTAACTCATGTATAGCAGTGTACATTGTTATTCGGGTGTTTGTATGATGAATGACTCCTGTTCTGGCAAGCTGCTTCTGTGGCCAAAAGGACTAAGGCAGCCATCCTGTTTGATGAAGCTGTAATGCTGTTGAGGGTTTGAATCCTGATATAGGTAGAGGTTTTGGATGTGTTCTAGCAAATGGTTGTGTTTTACAGTGTCACTCTGTGTCTCATACTGTTATCAACTTTGTATTGTCTTAATCTCACATTTCCATGATGCGCCAAATCTTTAAAACGTTTTTGATAAGGCTTAAGCAGTTTGTTCAGAGTGCAGAAACAGTGAAAGAAATAATAGGATTTATGTCAGACTGCCAATTACACACACTGAATACATTCAATCAATGCTGTTATTAATCAGGAAATCCTGGTCTTGACTAGGGAGAAGAGTGGGCTGTAGTAGCAGGTATATATAACATAACAGTAAAACTCAGATGTGAGCAATGTGCCTCACATTTGTGCACTGCCTACCGATGCCCAAACAGTATAAAAAAGCCAAAGGCACATGTGTGTATACTTAGTTAACCATAGCGCAAATCCGATGCCTCTCACACTATAGCACTCTTTCTCTCTCACTCTCTTTCTCTCTCTCTGTATATATAATCCATATATATATATATATATATATATATATATATATATATATATATATATTTTTTTTTTTTTTTTTTGTGCATCTGTGTGTGTGTCCATAGAGGCCTACATACCTATCATGCTCTTAGAGTAGAAAATTAGGAAAAAAACAACAAATAATGGGGGACAAAGGCCCAAAAAATAGGGACACTTTTCAAATATTGCACTTACAAACTTAGAAAGGTAATAGATTAACAGGTGTTGCATTTTCATGAATTGTCTGAAGGGTATGATGTGCAAAATTCAGATGTCTGCCATTATTTACTGACCTCATTTCTCAATGACTTGCCTTATATGTTCCAGAAAACCACATTATTGTGTGAAACAGACTACAAATATGAGTCAAACATCTGGACAATATGCAAAAATCTGGACAGTTGAGAGGTATGGTGGCCTATCATTCTCAGACACCATGTCTCCCCTAAGACTACATGTAGAAACATTGCAAATTGCAGGCACAATATACGTATACGTACATATATTGACAAGACATCCTTTTGTTTCCCCACCAGCAATGATGCCAACAAGCGCAACAACCCTGGGTCACCTTGAGTTTTTTACACATATATCACACCCTGTACAAGTTGTAGTATATGATGCTGTGTTCTCCATCATAGAGAGGGCCAATTGATGGTGCTCACAGGCTTGTTTATCCAAATACAAACAGAGAAATAGGCTGGATAAGAGTATTGTTGTCACACAACTAGGCTACTTAACAGTATTCATCTGCTGGGCTACTAGCCTAAGATGACACTATGAGGCAATGTGACTATGCAGGCCTCCAAAGCTGTTATTGAACACATGGCTTGGTTATGTCATATAGTATAATTTCACTTGCAGCCTTAATAAATCAGTCTTGTGCTGTGGCACATGTGTTAAGTACTCTGATCTGTAGTCTGTAAACATAGATAAGAGTTCTAATCTCACTACAGTCAAATGTGTGTGTGTTTATAAACACAGGTAGAAGTACTTATCCCAATTTGACTTCACAAATGGCATCGGTTTGCATGGTTTTTGTGCCTGCGTAAACATCTAGTTGAGGCAGGCCTTCAACTTCTTGTCCCCCATATGGCTTGGTGAATTCATCTACCATAAGATCACCTGCAGTCCTATTAAACTCAGTATTGTGCTGTAGAATGTGCATTAAATACACTTTTCTGTAGTATGTAAACCTAGATAGGTAGGGGTTCTTTCCCCACTGCATTCAAGTGTGTGTGTGTGGGTGTGTGCGTGTGTGTGTGTGTGTGTGTGTGTGTGTGTGTGTGTGTGTGTGTGTGTGTGTGTGTGTGTATGCATGCACATAGAAGTGTAAGTCTGTATCCCACACTGAGTTCACAAATGACATGGTTTTGCACTGCTATGGTGCTTGCACAAACACCTAGTTGAGGCAGGCCTTCACCCTCTTGACCCCCAATTGGCCTGCTGATGTCATCTACCATAAGATCACCTCCAGTCATGTTAACTCAGACTTGTGCTGTGGTGCATATGTTAAGTACTTTGATCTCTAGTTCATAAACTTGGATAGGTAGGGGTTCTCTTATCCCTGCAGTCAAATGTGTTTGAGCTGCTAGTGGATGTTATATAGAGCATTTTACAGCAGCCTAATGGACCCTGCCCTTTTGTGTTTCACAGATACTGCTGATGTCATCAGCTATATCAGATTATTAGATATTTATATCTCACAACAGGCCATTGACAGACATTGGCCGACAGACGTGTAGATGTCACCTTATTCTATTTAAGACAGACAACAGTGACATCACTGTTATTGTATGTACAAACATAATGATATCTGTTTGCAATGGTGAAGTACAGGTTGACACATTAGATCACATAGAAGTCCAAGTGGACTATGGTTATTGCAGATTATATTGCGGTCTGTATTGAGAGTAGGGTACAGGTGTATGATACCCTGCAGAGGTGGAGATATGCCTGACAGAGGAGAGGAATGAAGGTCAGCAGGACTAAGACAGAGTATATGTGTGTTACTGAGAGGGTGGATACAGGAATGGTTAGAATGCAGGGAGTACAGTTGGCAAAGGCATATGATGTGAAACACTCTAGGCCAACAGTTCAGAGTAATGGTGAGTGTGGAAGACAGGTGTAGAAGAGAAAGCATGCATGGTGGAATTTCTGGAGAATAGTGTCAGGAGTGATCTTTGAAAGATTGGTACCAATAACACTGACACGGAGGGTCTACAAGATGGTAGTGAGACCTGCTATGTCATATGGGTTGCAGATGCTGCCAATGACAAAAAGGCAGGAGTCATAACAGGTGTTGGCAGAGTACCAGGTGTTACAGTTTGCATTGTGTGGGACAAGGATGGACAGGAATATTAACCATATATTACAATGTCAGCTCAGGTTGTACAGTTTGAAGATGTAGACAGAGTGGTGGGGTTGTGTTGGTTTGGACATGTGCTGAGGAGTGATGGTGGGTACATTGGGGTAGGATGCTAAGGATAGCATTGCCAGGTAAGAGGGAAATAGGAAGGCCTATGATAAGGTGTATGGATATTTCCTGCAGGTGGCTGGTGTGACAGATGCAGAGCACATTTAGACATGGAAGAAGAACATCTGCTGTAGCAAACCCTAATGGTATTGTCCAACAAAATGGGTAGAAGAAGATGACATGTCTGGAGAAATCCCATCTGTACACTTGTGGTATGAATGTAGGGTATGAGTATCTAATTTACTGTTACAGTGTCTGAACTCAGTTTGGGCTTTACCAGTGTGTCTTTTCTATTACCTGCTCTGGATTGTGTGCAGACACTGTAACACTTTGCCATCATACATGCAGAAATGTCAATACACTTGCTTTCAAATACAATTGGTTGCTGCTATGTAGCAGAGCAGCTCTAGCTGTCAGAAACTGTGTTGCATAGCAGGCAGCAGTTTATCCACTTACCTATCAATAACAGAAGTAGTGTACCACCTTATGAAGGACATCATATGTACACTCCATAGATTAGTCACCTGAATACACCTCCTGTTTGCATTCTCTATGAACATACCAGGTTCAAACCCCCTGCTATCAACTATCATTCCCCCTCTGTTTCCCCTGCTAGCATAGTTGACATGAGTTCCTGACTCAGTGCAGATAATGCCTCCTGTGCACTGAAAAGCTTGTATCCCCTACATCACTGAATTACAAATTTCAACAGATCCATGTACAGTTGCAATCTGGATTCAGGACTCTCTAGCTTTTAGATGGGTAACACTAGAATGGTTGTCTGCTCACACACCTTGACTCCTACTCATAATATGCACCCAACACAAGCCATCGTGTGCAAAAGCACTCTCCACAAATGAACATAAACAGTAGACAAATCCTAAACACAATCAGGCTACAAGCAGACAAAACACATCAGACATATCATCACCACTGTTTCAGCAGAGAAGTGCTTAAGGCAATGGGCATGTATCCCAAAGGTTGTCATAGTAGTTGACTGTATAGTGGGATGTACAGATGCCCCACTCACCAGCTTAAACAAGGATAAGTTTAGTGTCAGCTGTGTTGTAGACATAGTCAATACAGCACACACGCAATCAAGTCTCTCAACAAGTCCTACTCTTATTCCACCATATTTCATCTTGGTATACACAACATGAGACGTGACTATATGAAGTATATGAACACACACATGATTGAGCTATCTAAATTTGTGTCCCTGCCAGTTATGTCCCCATGTTTGAGCAGCGTTATACCCTCTCCTAGGATAATGTACTATATAAAGAAAGACAGATTCACTGACCTTGCCTAAGTTTCTGGTGTCATAATATGGTGATACAGTACCTTTTAGTGTGGGATGAGATGGAGGATGGAGCACACAGCTTTGTCAGATATAAGCCACTTGATTGCACCATAATTGCCTTATTAGGCAAGGTCACAAAATCAGAATAACCAATGTGAAAACGAACACCTCCAACAAAGTGAGGGCCATGCTGCTAAACCTTAGGAGTCCACATCTGAAGCCTCACTCTCTGTAAGCACTCTTCGTAGTGAAGATGTTGATGGCTGTCCAGACACAGAAAGCAGGTTGCAGGCAGCTGTATTTACTTTTCCCTTCCAAGGCTACAATGCCTTCCAAACATCCACACAGCAAATGGAAGTTGTATGTACCACAGGAGGTGTTGTATCTCTTTACATTGCAGATTAGTATGCCTCAAGACTGTTTAGAGAAGATAACTATATGGACTTATTTTATGTTATTCTATGTTCAACCTACTGTGGATAGGAAACCCCTTACTGTTATCACCATTAATAGGTCACCAGCCATAAATACAGAAGTTCACACAGTCTATATATTACTACATGGGACAATTAAAGAAGAGTACAACAACCCAGCCATGGGTAAGTGGAATTATACATCCATTCATCAGGATAATTATAGGACAACAAACTCACCCACACAATATTACCTGGAGTTTGTGAACTGAAATGCCATGGAAGAAATAGTGCAACACCCCACAAGGTTTTCTCATATTCCAGATCTGTACCTCAACAGTATGAGTGAACAATGTAATGGCGCATGTGTTGTGCCAGCACTGTTAATCAAACCATAAGGCACTATGCTTTAAAGTAGATATAGCTACTGAGCCCCCCAAAGGTGGAGTCTGACTCACAATCATCATCCAAGGTAACTACACACTCCTAAGGGATGGTCTGGAATACCCCCAAGACATAGTCTCCACAAAGATCATTAATGGCTATAGTATCTTACTACCTGATGCCCTGTCGACACATCTCCACAAATGTATACTCACAGCCATGCCTGATAGGCTCAAAGATCCTCCAAAAAATACAAACCATACCAGTGTATGTCTGTCATAACTACATTATACAGTAAGTGAAAGAAGATACTGTTTACAAATACAACATTGAGAAACTAGGGGTGGAAGGCTACACCCCTCAGCATAAACATGCAAATAAGACACCTTTAAGAACCCACACAGAGCAACCATGCTAAGACTTTACACAAGAGGGCTTTCTTCATTTATATCTGCAAAATGATATAACTCAGATGTATTTTGGATCATATTGTGTATGGTAGTGCACACACTGACCCAGTATAACTTCCAAACATGCTAGCAGACACGTTTGGCTGAACAGTGTCACCCCTGCCACCACTACACCTAGTATAAACCATGTGTGCAACATCACCTCTGAGCTGTGGTATCTATGATGGCAAAGTTATCACTGACTTCTCCAAGAGTAGGAGCACAGTCACCATGGGACAAGATGGCATTCTGGTCTGTGTTTTTCATGTGCTTCAAAAGTGAGCTACTCCCCTAGGCACCATATTCAGTCACAGTCTAAATACTGCTGTTGTCCACAATGAGTGGAATACAGTGGCCATTTTCAGTCCACACAAGGCACGATTGGCAAAATAAAAGTGTAATTATAGAACCATAACTTTATGCAACTTCTGCCGTAAGGCAGTGGATACAATTTGCATGCATCTCAGATACAGGGAAATAGGTGACCTCTAAATACTAAATGTGTTCCAGTTAGGTGTTCTCAGTGGTATCTTGTGACTGCAAAATCTGTTGGGATTTAAGACTGCAACCATACACATAGAACATGTCAGAGCTGTGCACACATCCTATTGCAACTTAGCCAAGGACTTCATCACAATCCAACATTTGTCCTCAGTGGGAAACTAATCAAGGTGAATATCAAATCCTATATTACCAGTTGGTTTGCAAATGGGATCACAGACCAACAACATTCAATCGCAGTGTGAGACCTCACCTCAAGCAGCAGACATGTCATCTGTGTGGTAACAGACATGTCAGTGCTGTAGCCCCTCACGTTCGACTATATGTCTCAGAAGTCCTGAACAAAGCAGGAGGTCTGTGGCACTGATGACTGTTGACAATGCCACGGGTGTTACATGAACTGCACAGGAATGAATCAACATACCCTGTGGTAATAACAAATGTACCTGCTTATTATAAAATACCATGAGTACACTATTCCCCCATGTGTGTGTTGATAGACTGTGGTATACATGTCAACTGCAACCTGGGTCTACTGTGGGGAGGTAGACAGTCTACATCATACATTTGATTAACAGCATTACATCAATAGCGATATATGTAAGCAATCCCCTATACCCATCATTCACCGGACGTAGCAATGAATATAATCTTCCCTTTGATATGCTTGGTACCAGACACCTGCACCAACCTGACATACCTCAGACATGTCTGAGTAATAAAACATCATAGGGTCTCCTATACGAGTCTTCTGTGGGAAGAATGACATAGCTGACACTGTGTGCAGTATCATATTGATAGCTTTGAGGTGGATTACGTATGCCTTACAGGGTTATCTGTGGCCAAAAAGGGATGACAATGCTGCATATGCGTAAATAATGTGGGGTACCAGTTACCTGTTCCAGGGACCTCAATGTACACTATGACATACATGGGACATGCTGTAGATACAGTTACATCTCTCAAAGGTTGTCACTCCTCTGCAGTAGGCTTCAAATCCACGTCAAGCAGAGCACCTCCATTACTCTGCTAAAGGCAGTCTGGATGACTTGATGTGAAAATGTTATATGGCATAGATCACTGCTGCTGCTTTCCTGGACATGTGCAGTCCTTGCTAGACAAACCTTGGCCATGCATTATATCTGCCTTTGAATAATATATTAGGATATAGCATCTATGTTTCTAAACACCATCAGGTCCATACCCTATTCACATGCTTTGAACCCCAGCACATGAAAAAGGAACATCATACAGTATTACTATTCTGATGGGATTTGTCTTCATTGCTGACATACAGTCCTGAGCTCTGAATCTTATGGGTTCACTTTGGATGTGCGCCCATATGCTTGCACTAAACAATCCTTAATGAGAAAGTTAGATATATTAATAAGACACATGTAATTGTCTGACTTCACAGCCTTCCCAAAAGCATCCACTATACAGTATATAAACTACTATGGAAGCAACTGTCTAAATAGCTATGTACAATCTAAATGACAGGTACAGTTATCAGTTGGACAATATAAATGGAGGTAATAATGTCAAATTAATATAAATAGTCATTGTGTGCATCAGACACATAGCGTTAGTATCCCTGATTCCAAAAGATAGACAAATTGGATATGGCACAGTTATCATCTCTTGCACAGGGTGTTGTGTGGAGGTTCAGGAGGCATAGGCTGACACAAAAGGCTGGCGAGTGAGTGAGTGTGTGTGTGTGTGTGTGTGTGTGTGTGTGTGTGTGTGTGTGTGTGTGTGTGTGTGTGTGTGTGTGTGTGTGTGTGTGTGTGTGTGTGTGTGTGTGTGTGTGTGTGTGTCTGTGTGTCTGTGTGTGAGTAAGCAAGGGAAGCAGGCAAGATGTAAATGTTGCATGTGCATCTGTAGATGCTCTCAGTGTGACATTGGTGTGTGAGTGTCTGCATGAACACAGCCAAGCTCAGTGCTAACTCTACATGTCTGTATATCGGACAGCTGTGAACCATGCATGGTAGAGTTGACAGTTCATCATCTCTGCCCCCGAACATGTGAACTGGCTCTACCAGAAGTTGCAGTGGCACCTCTATACCCAAGGTTGGATGCTGCGCTACTACCTTGAAGGTGACCTATTATCTGCTGGATGTGCTCTCTTCATGGGAATGACCAGGACCCTGACCCCATGGTCTGCTACATCAGGGTGTGGACAACACACTCCCTGATGGATCAGTGGATGTACTACCACACTAGGAGCATGATCAGGCATGGCTACATTGGCTCTCAGCAGATGTGGTTGTTGACCTACACTCAGGAGGCCGACACCCCCCCCCCAGCAGATGTTCCATCACAGACAATGTTTGTTCCATGACAGAGACACTGTGCTCTCTCACAGACACATCCCATTCCAATGTGTCATTGAAATGATCCATGGAATCAACAACATGGTGGAGGCAGTCACAAATATCAGACTATGCTGCATCTATAATCCTGAGCATTCTCCTTGAGTTCCTGAGTGACATGTGATGGGACACCTGCAGCTGTTTGCTGAGGGACAGCAGGCCTCCTCCAAATATGCCTATCAATCCACCTGTGTCACCTCACCAACAGTTTGACAATGGCCAGTGTCATGGAAGCCACAGTAGTAGCCACACTTCCCTTGTCAATGTCTTCCCACTCCAGCTGTCCAGTATCTATGGCCTCAGTGGACTGAGTATGCATAGGCATACTGACTTTGTCTGGTGATAATGAGGGTGGGTCACTAGATGTCAACCTCTGTGTAAGAATCAGCCTCTGCAATCAAAGTAATTTGATTTTAGATATAATACAATAACAAATTAAAACAATATAAGAAATCCATTAATAAATAAAAGAAGAGAAGGGGTGGAGTGAGAGAAAAAAAAGAGGAACATTAGTAACCTCACAGATAATATACAATGTTTTCTACAATTAAGGTATTCTATTCTTTTACATTCAACTGTTAACAATGCCCCAAAGGCAACTAGCATGACCTGTACCTGTCCCCATCATGCATGCATTACAAATTATGCCAGGCAACTCACATGACCTGTACCTGTCCGTATATTGGCTGTCTACTGCTTGCATCAAACAGAGTCAACCCTGAACTACAGTTGTATCAACCACTGCATTTGCAGGGTAGGTCCTTAACCCACACTGCAGTCGTGTGGGGTATTATGACATATTCTTTGCATCTATGAACCTGGTACAGTATGCAAGTAAATAGCGGTGTATTTGTACAGAAAATTAAGTAGAGTTGACAACTGGCACTATTTTGCTAGTATGTGTCCATTTGTAAGTAGTAGGTCTCATGCATGGAATCTTCATATAGTCCAACTGCAGACAGATTACTGGTACACCATTCAATACAGAAATTAGAAAGTGAGTCTACACATTGCAGTTTCTGACTTCATACTTGTCTGTATCCTAACAGCAGATGTGGTTTGCTCCAACACCACCCACAAAACAGGGATGTCCCCTTGTAAATAGCATGACAGTAACTCTTCTATGCTACCCACAAACCCATGGTAAATGGTTGTTTGTCACAATTAATATCCCCCACATTTCCAGGAGAATACTGTAGATTTTATTAAACATAGTATGTGTTAGGTAACTCATGTATAGCAGTGTACATTGTTATTCGAGTGTTTGTATGATGAATGACTCCTGTTCTGGCAAGCTGCTTCTGTGGCCAAAAGGACTAAGGCAGCCATCCTGTTTGATGAAGCTGTAATGCTGTTGAGGGTTTGAATCCTGATATAGGTAGAGGTTTTGGATGTGTTCTAGCAAATGGTTGTGTTTTACAGTGTCACTCTGTGTCTCATACTGTTATCAACTTTGTATTGTCTTAATCTCACATTTCCATGATGCGCCAAATCTTTAAAACTTTTTTGATAAGGCTTAAGCAGTTTGTTCAGAGTGCAGAAACAGTGAAAGAAATAATAGGATTTATGTCAGACTGCCAATTACACACACTGAATACATTCAATCAATGCTGTTATTAATCAGGAAATCCTGGTCTTGACTAGGGAGAAGAGTGGACTGTAGTAGCAGGTATATATAACATAATAGTATAACTCAGATGTGAGCAATGTGCCTCACATTTGTGCACTGCCTACCGATGCCCAAACAGTATAAAAAAGCCAAAGGCACATGTGTGTATACTTAGTTAACCATAGCGCAAATCCGATGCCTCTCACACTATAGCACTCTTTCTCTCTCACTCTCTTTCTCTCTCTCTGTATATATAATCTATATATATATATATATATATATATATATATATATATATATATATATTTTTTTTTTTTTTTGTGCATGTGTGTGTGTGTCCATAGAGGCCTACATACCTATCATGCTCTTAGAGTAGAAAATTAGGAAAAAAACAACAAATAATGGGGGACAAAGGCCCAAAAAATAGGGACACTTTTCAAATATTGCACTTACAAACTTAGAAAGGTAATAGATTAACAGGTGTTGCATTTTCGTGAATTGTCTGAAGGGTATGATGTGCAAAATTCAGATGTCTGCCATTATTTACTGACCTCATTTCTCAATGACTTGCCTTATATGTTCCAGAAAACCACATTATTGCGTGAAACAGACTACAAATATGAGTCAAACATCTGGACAATATGCAAAAATCTGGACAGTTGAGAGGTATGGTGCCCTATCATTCTCAAACACCATGTCTCCCCTAAGACTACATATAGAAACATTGCAAATTGCAGGCACAATATACGTATACGTACATATATTGACAATACATCCTTTTGTTTCCCCACCAGCAATGATGCCAACAAGCGCAACAACCCTGGGTCACCTCAAGTTTTTTACACATATATCACACCCTGTACAAGTTGTAGTATATGATGCTGTGTTCTCCATCATAGAGAGGGCCAATTGATGGTGCTCACAGGCTTGTTTATTGAAATACAAACAGACAAATAGGCTGGATAAGAGTATTGTTGTCACACAACTAGGCTACTTAACAGTATTCATCTGCTGGGCTACTAGCCTAAGATGACACTATGAGGCAATGTGACTATGCAGGCCTCCAAAGCTGTTATTGAACACATGGCTTGGTTATGTCATATAGTATAATTTCACTTGCAGCCTTAATAAATCAGTCTTGTGCTGTGGCACATGTGTTAAGTACTCTGATCTGTAGTCTGTAAACATAGATAAGAGTTCTAATCTCACTACAGTCAAATGTGTGTGTGTTTATAAACACAGGTAGAAGTACTTATCCCAATCTGACTTCACAAACGGCATCGGTTTGCATGGTTTTTGTGCCTGCGCAAACATCTAGTTGAGACAGGCCTTCAACTTCTTGTCCCCATATGGCTTGGTGAATTCATCTACCATAAGATCACCTGCAGTCCTATTAAACTCAGTATTGTGCTGTAGAATGTGCATTAAATACACTTTTCTGTAGTATGTATACCTAGATAGGTAGGGGTTCTTTCCCCACTGCATTCAAGTGTGTGTGTGTGTGTGTGTGTGTGTGTGTGTGTGTGTGTGTGTGTGTGTGTGTGTGTGTGTGTGTGTGTGTGTGTGCATGCATGCACATAGAAGTGTAAGTCTGCATCCCACACTGAGTTCACAAATGACATGGTTTTGCACTGCTATGGTGCTTGCACAAACACCTAGTTGAGGCAGGCCTTCACCCTCCTGACCCCCAACTGGCCTGCTGATGTCATCAACCATAAGATCACCTCCAGTCATGTTAAACTCAGACTTGTGCTGTGGTGCATAAGTTAAGTACTTTGATCTCTAATTCATAAACTTGGATAGGTAGGGGTTCTCTTATCCCTGCAGTCAAATGTGTTTGAGCTGCTAGTGGATGTTATATAGAGCATTTTACAGCAGCCTAATGGACCATGTCCTTTTGTGTTTCACAGATACTGCTGATGTCATCAGCTATATCAGATTATTAGATATTTATATCTCACAACAGGCCATTGACAAACACTGGCCGACAGACGTGTAGATGTCACCTTATTCTATTTAAGACAGACAACAGTGACATCACTGTTATTGTATGTACAAACATAATGATATCTGTTTGCAATGGTGATGTACAGGTTGACACATTAGATCACATAGAAGTCCAAGTGGACTATGGTTATTGCAGATTATATTGCGGTCTGTATTGAGAGTAGGGTACAGGTGTATGATACCCTGCAGAGGTGGAGATATGCCTTACAGAGGAGAGGAATGAAGGTCAGCAGGACTAAGACAGAGTATATGTGTGTTACTGAGAGTGTGGATACAGGAATGGTTAGAATGCAGGGAGTACAGTTGGCAAAGGCATATGATGTGAAACACTCTAGGCCAACAGTTCAGAGTAATGGTGAGTGTGGAAGACAGGTGTAGAAGAGAAAGCATGCATGGTGGAATTTGTGGAGTATAGTGTCAGGAGTGATCTTTGAAAGATTGGTACCAATAACACTGACACGGAGGGTCTACAAGATGGTAGTGAGACCTGCTATGTCATATGGGTTGCAGATGCTGCCAATGACAAAAAGGCAGGAGTCATAACAGGTGTTGGCAGAGTACCAAGTGTTACAGTTTGCATTGTGTGGGACAAGGATGGACAGGAATATTAACCATATATTACAATGTCAGCTCAGGTTGTACGGTTTGGAGATGTAGACAGAGTGGTGGGGTTGTGTTGGTTTGGACATGTGCTGAGGAGTGATGGTGGGTACATTGGGGTAGGATGCTAAGGATAGCGTTGCCAGGTAAGAGGGAAATAGGAAGGCCTATGATAAGGTGTATGGATATTTCCTGCAGGTGGCTGGTGTGACAGATGCAGAGCACATTTAGACATGGAAGAAGAACATCTGCTGTAGCAAACCCTAATGGCATTGTCCAACAAAATGGGTAGAAGAAGATGACATGTCTGTTTGGAGAAATCCCATCTGTACACTTGTGGTATGAATGTAGGGTATGAGTATCTAATTTACTGTTACAGTGTCTGAACTCAGTTTGGGCTTTACCAGTGTGTCTTTTCTATTACCTGCTCTGGATTGTGTGCAGACACTGTAACACTTTGCCATCATACATGCAGAAATGTCAATACACTTGCTTTCAAATACAATCGGTTGCTGCTATGTAGCAGAGCAGCTCTAGCTGTCAGAAACTGTGTTGCATAGCAGGCAGCAGTTTATCAACTTACCTATCAATAACAGAAGTAGTGAACCACCTTATGAAGGACATCATATGTACACTCCATAGATTAGTCACCTGAATACACCTCCTGTTTGCATTCTCTATGAACATACCAGGTTCAAACCCCCCGCTATCAACTATCATTCCCCCTCTGTTTCCCCTGCTAGCATAGTTGACATGAGTTCCTGACTCAGTGCAGATAATGCCTCCTGTGCACTGAAAAGCTTGTATCCCCTACATCACTGAATTACAAATTTCAACAGATCCATGTACAGTTGCAATCTGGATTCAGGACTCTCTAGCTTTTAGATGGGTAACACTAGAATGGTTGTCTGCTCACACACCTTGACTCCTACTCATAATATGCACCCAACACAAGCCATCATGTGCAAAGGCACTCTCCACAAATGAACATAAACAGTAGACAAATCCTAAACACAATCAGGCTACAAGCAGACAAAACACATCAGACATATCATCACCACTGTTTCAACAGAGAAGTGCTTAAGGCAATGGGCATGTATCCCAAAGGTTCTCATAGTAGTTGACTGTATAGTGGGATGTACAGATGCCCCACTCACCAGCTTAAACAAGGATAAGTTTAGTGTCAGCTGTGTTGTAGACATAGTCAATACAGCACACATGCAATCAAGTCTCTCAACAAGTCCTACTCTTATTCCACCATATTTCATCTTGGTATACACAACATGAGACGTGACTATATGAAGTATATGAACATACACATGATTGAGCTATCTAAATTTGTGTCCCTGCCAGTTATGTCCCCATGTTTGAGCAGCGTTATACCCTCTCCTAGGATAATGTACTATATAAAGAAAGACAGATTCACTGACCTTGCCTAAGTTTCTGGTGTCATAATATGGTGATACAGTACCTTTTAGTGTGGGATGAGATGGAGGATAGAGCACACAGCTTTGTCAGATATAAGCCACTTGATTGCACCATAATTGCCTTATTAGGCAAGGTCACAAAATCAGAATAACCAATGTGAAAACGAACACCTCCAACAAAGTGAGGGCCATGCTGCTAAACATTAGGAGTCCACATCTGAAGCCTCACTCTCTGTAAGCACTCTTCGTAGTGAAGATGTTGATGTCTGTCCAGACACAGAAAGCAGGTTGCAGGCAGCTGTATTTACTTTTCCCTTCCAAGGCTACAATGCCTTCCAAACATCCACACAGCAAATGAAAGTTGTGTGTACCACAGGAGGTGTTGTATCTCTTTACATTGCTGATTAGTATGCCTCAAGACTGTTTAGAGACGATAATTATATGGACTTAGTTTATGTAATTCTATGTTCAACCTACTGTGGATAGGAAACCCCTTACTGTTATCACCATTAATAGGTCACCAGCCATAAATACAGAAGTTCACACAGTCTATATATTACTACATGGGACAATTAAAGAAGAATACAACAACCCAGCCATGGGTAAGTGGAATTATACATCCATTCATCAGGATAATTATAGGACAACAAACTCACCCACACAATATTACCTGGAGTTTGTGAACTGAAATGCCATGGAAGAAATAGTGCAACACCCCACAAGGTTTTCTCATATTCCAGACCTGTACCTCAACAGTATGAGTGAACAATGTAATGGCACATGTGTTGTGCCTGCACTGTTAATCAAACCATAAGGCACTATGCTTTAAAGTAGATATAGCTACTGAGCCCCCCAAAGGTGGAGTCTGACTCACAATCATCATCCAAGGTAACCACACACTCCTAAGGGATGGTCTAGAATACCCCCAAGACATAGTCTCCACAAAGATCATTAATGGCTATAGTATCTTACTACCTGATGCCCTGTCGACACATCTACACAAATGTATACTCACAGCCATGCCTGATAGGCTCAAAGATCCTCCAAAAAATACAAACCATACCAGTGTATGTCTGTCATAACTACATTATACAGTAAGTGAAAGAAGATACTGTTTACAAATACAACATTGAGAAACTAGGGGTGGAAGGCTACACCCCTCAGCATAAACATGCAAATAAGGCACCTTTAAGAACCCACACAGAGCAACCATGCTAAGACTTTACACAAGAGGGCTTTCTTCATTTATATCTGCAAAATGATATAACTCAGATGTATTTTGGATCATATTGTGTATGGTAGTGCACACACTGACCCAGTATAACTTCCAAACATGCTAGCAGACATGTTTGGCTGAACAGTGTCACCACTGCCACCACTACACCTAGTATAAACCATGTGTGCAACATCACTTCTGAGCTGTGGTATCTATGATGGCAAAGTTATCACTGACTTCTCCAAGAGTAGGAGCACAGTCACCATGGGACAAGATGGCATTCTGGTCTGTGTTTTTCATGTGCTTCAAAAGTGAGCTACTCCCCTAGGCACAATATTCAGTCACAGTCTAAATATTGCTGTTGTCCACAATTAGTGGAATACAGTGGCCATTTTCTGACCACACAAGGCACGATTGGCAAAATAAAAGTGTAATTATAGAACCATAACTTTATGCAACTTCTGCCGTAAGGCAGTGGATACAATTTGCATGCATCTCAGATACAGAGAAATAGGTGACCTCTAAATACTAAATGTGTTCCAGTTAGGTGTTCTCAATGGTATCTTGTGACTGCAAAATCTGTTTGGATTTAAGACTGCAACCACACACATAGAACATGTCAGAGCTGTGCACACATCCTATTGCAACTTAGCCAAGGACTTCATCACAATCCAACATTTGTCCTCAGTGGGAAACTAATCAAGGTGAATATCAAATTCTATATTACCAGTTGGTTTGCAAATGGGATCACAGACCAACAACATTCAATCGTAGTGTGAGACCTGACCTCAAGCAGCAGACATGTCATCTGTGTGGTAACAGACATGTCAGTGCTGTAGCCCCTCACGTTCGACTATATGTCTCAGAAGTCCTGAACAAAGCAGGAGGTCTGTGGCACTGATGACTGCTGACAAAGCCACGGGTGTTACATGAACTGCACAGGAATGAATCAACATACCCTGTGGTAATAATAAATGTACCTGCTTATTATAAAATACCATGAGTACACTATTCCCCCATGTGTGTGTTGATAGACTGTGGTATACATGTCAACTGCAACCTGGGTCTACTGTGGGGAGGTAGACAGTCTACATCATACATTTGATTAACAGCATTACATCAATAGCGATATATGTAAGCAATCCCCTATACCCATCATTCACCGGACGTAGCAATGAATATAATCTTCCCTTTGATATGCTTGGTACCAGACACCTGCACCAACCTGACATACCTCAGACATGTCTGAGTAATAAAACATCATAGGGTCTCCTATACGAGTCTTCTGTGGGCAGAATGACATAGCTGACACTGTGTGCAGTATCATATTGATAGCTTTGAGGTGGATTACGTATGCCTTAAGGGTTATCTGTGGCCAAAAAGGGATGACAATGCTGCATATGCGTAAATAATGTGGGGTACCAGTTACCTGTTCCAGGGACCTCAATGTACACTATGACATACATGGGACATGCTGTAGATACAGTTACATCTCTCAAAGGTTGTCACTCCTCTGCAGTAGACTTCAAATCCACGTCAAGCAGAGCACCTCCATTACTCTGCTAAAGGCAGTCTGGATGACTTGATGTGAAAATGTTATATGGCATAGATCACTGCTGCTGCTTTCCTGGACATGTGCAGTCCTTGCTAGACAAACCTTGGCCATGCATTATATCTGCCTTTGAATAATATATTAGGATATAGCATCTATGTTTCTAAACACCATCAGGTCCATACCCTATTCATATGCTTTGAACCCCAGCACATGAAAAAGGAACATCATACAGTATTACTATTCTGATGGGATGTGTCTTCATTGCTGACATACAGTCCTGAGCTCTGAATCTTATGGGTTCACTTTGGATGTGTGCCCATATGCTTGCACTAAACAATCCTTAATGAGAAAGTTAGATATATTAATAAGACACATGTAATTGTCTGACTTCACAACCTTCCCAAAAGCATCCACTATACAGTATATAAACTACTATGGAAGCAACTGTCTAAATAGCTATGTACAATCTAAATGACAGGTACAGTTATCAGTTGAACAATATAAATGGAGGTAATAATGTCAAATTAATATAAATAGTCATTGTGTGCATCAGACACATAGCGTTAGTATCCCTGATTCCAAAAGATAGACAAATTGGATGTGGCACAGTTATCATCTCTTGCACAGGGTGTTGTGTGGAGGTTCAGGAGGTATAGGCTGACACAAAAGGCTGGCGAGTGAGTGTGTGTTTGTGTGTGTGTCTGTGTGTGTGTCTGTGTGTGTGTGTGCGTGTGTGTGTGTGTGTGTGTGTGTGTGTGTGTGTGTGTGTGTGTGTGAGTAAGCAAGGGAAGCAGGCAAGATGTAAATGTTGCATGTGCATCTGTAGATGCTCTCAGTGTGACATTGGTGTGTGAGTGTCTGCATGAACACAGCCAAGCTCAGTGCTAACTCTACATGTCTGTATATCGGACAGCTGTGAAACATGCATGGTAGAGTTGACAGTTCATCATCTCTGCCCCCGAATATGTGAACTGGCTCTACCAGAAGTTGCAGTGGCACCTCTATGCCCAAGGTTGGATGCTGCGCTACTACCTTGAAGGTGACCTATTATCTGCTGGATGTGCTGGGAATGACCAGGACCCTGACCCCATGGTCTGCTACATCAGGGTGT
Source organism: Protopterus annectens (assembly GCF_019279795.1). Taxonomy (NCBI): domain Eukaryota; kingdom Metazoa; phylum Chordata; order Ceratodontiformes; family Protopteridae; genus Protopterus; species Protopterus annectens. Next base: position 595,460,219 of record NC_056734.1, on the reverse strand, counting down.
GGACAGCACACTCCCTGCTGGATCAGTGGATGTACTGCCACTCTAGGAGCATGATCAGGCATGGCTACATTGGCTCTCAGCAGATGTGGTTGTTGACCTACACTCAGGAGGCCGACACCCCCCCCCAGCAGATGTTCCATCACAGACAATGTTTGTTCCATGACAGAGACACTGTGCTCTCTCACAGACACATCCCATTCCAATGTGTCATTGAAATGATCCATGGAATCAACAACATGGTGGAGGCAGTCACAAATATCAGACTATGCTGCATCTATAATCCTGAGCATTCTCCTTGAGTTCCTGAGTGACATGTGATGGGACACCTGCAGCTGTTTGCTGAGGGACAGCAGGCCTCCTCCAAACATGCCTATCAATCCACCTGTGTCACCTCACCAACAGTTTGAATATGGCCAGTGTCATGGAAGCCACAGTAGTAGCCACACTTCCCTTGTCAATGTCTTCCCTCTCCAGCTGTCCAGTATCTATGGCCTCAGTGGACTGAGTATGCATAGGCATACTGACTTTGTCTGGTGATAATGAGGGAGGGTCACTAGATGTCAACCTCTGTGTAAGAATCAGCCTCTGCAATCCCTGACTGTGCCTCACTTTGGCCACCATCTTCATCAGAGTCTGACGACAAACTGACATCAGGTGGCATAGAGGACACAGAACCACTCCCATGCTCAGCTGTGAAAAAATTAAGATAAACAGGAATACATTAATACCTGCACTACTATGCTGCAGTATATTTTAAGGAATTTAAATAGCTGCCACTATTACAAACATTCATACCTCAAAACCTCTTAGAGCAAGGAGCATGGCCAAAACCATGAATAATGTGTGGCAAAAGGCCCAAGAATAGGTACCATTGTAACATATTGCCCTACAAACCCTGAAAGGTGATAGAATAGCAGTTATGGCTTCACAATGACATTTATGATGGGTATGCAGTCTGCATGTGAGATCTCTGTCATTATGTTATGTCTCCAGTCTTTAATGACCTGTCAATAGTTTGCAACACAATCACTATGATCTTGAACATGAGCAAGAGGTATGAAACACACATCTGGGCATTCTGCAAATATCTGTACAGTTGACAATTATGCAGACAGTATAGCAATCCATATAGCAGGCCTGAGATGACACTTTAGCAGATATTCTGGGATATTTCTACATTAATGTCATAAATGTATTCTGCTTACCAACTGCAGGAGCACTAGATCTGTAGATCCTGATGGTCCTGAAAAAAAGCAAAGGGAGAGGTAATGGTAACAGCACCACATTTAACAATATAACAGGGGCTAAAACTTTTAATGATTTTATCTACAGTAACTGCAGTGTTAACAAGAATGTGACTGGCAACCTCTAAATGACCTTAAAACTGCTGTTCTCTTAAATACCCCTACCAAAAAAACAACCTGACACGCATTAAAACTATATACACTATTACATTATGAATGCAACAGTATTCTATCAATGATCTAACAAAGCCTAACTGGAAGCTCCTCCTAAGACACAGGAGTGGCAACCACATCCAGAGCATACCGGCTGATGGACTGCTGGGAGCTTACCTATGTTGCAATGTTTGCCAGGAATTCCTCGGTGGCAGTGCAGGGTTGTTTTTCTGCAGGTCCACCACCACTGACCTGATGATCATGTGCCAATTCAGCAGCATGCCTCTTTGCAGCATGAATCATGTCTGTGAGTCTTTGTCACACAGGCTCATAGCTGCAGTTTTGTCGGCCAGTACCATTTACATTTTGGACCAATTCATCCCACGGGGCCACACGTTATGACATATTGGCCCACACCCTGGACATCAGGATCACATGAAGTTGCCTTAATGCTTCAATGATGAGGTCATTCACTGCCTCAGAAAATGGGGCCTATGCTGATTGGGCATATTGTTTACTGAAAGACAAAATAATGATAACACATATAAGGATCACATATGTACAAATAAACTGTGTACAGATAAGGCAGTACAGGAAGGCTCTCAGTATTCAACACTTAATTACAATTTAAAGATTCAACAAAGGTCAACAAATAACAGGGGAGCTGCAAAATAGGACAGTAGCATGATGAACATACCCTTGTTTGTGCAATAACAGATGCTCACTTATGCTCACACAACCAACACAAGAGTCCATTTGGATTTGTACCACAGCAGGAACTCATCTCCCCCCCAAATAAAAAATATAACAGGCTAAGGGACAAATGTGCTAACCAAACAACAGTTTAAATTCAAAGGTGCTCTCATAGGAACAATCCACGAAACATGTGCATAGTTATCACACGGCATTAGACATTCGGTCTACCCTACATCCTCTATACCTCTCAAATGGCTGGCAAGCAAGGCCATGTCATGAGTACAATTCTAACAAATGCTTACTGATTTACTTCACACCATTTATACGTACATTCCATCATATGCATTATTTAGTCAACAAAATGGATACATACATGATGGAGTGCAGTACTCCTCTGTCAAAATATACTTTCCCAAAATAAATGTGTCACTGAGTTTGAAACAACCACATTGGTTTGCCTTGCTACACATTTGCCTTTTTATAACAATGTACAAAAATAATTGATTGCATGACCTAGTCTGTGCCTCATAGATACTAACTGCAGCATATGCACTGCTGAATTGCATGCTAATCAACCAATCTCGTGAAGCTACTCAACAAAGTATAATGCATCAATGTAGACACCAGGCCTTTTCTTATATGTGCAGTGAAGAAACAGTGGAGTACAGATACAACATAAGCACTGACAGATTGCTAGTAGCAGCTACAATTTCCATACATTTATGTGTGCTACAGGCTGAAGTCGATGCTGCTGCTGCTGCTGCCAATAGCCATAGATAGAGAGGGTGAAAACTTTGCAGACCAAGAACACTGTAGAGGAACTGTGGGACCTCTGCAGCCTTGAGTCACATATAGAGCCAAATGCAGGGACCCCATCCCAGTGGAATGTAAGGTATGTGTTTAACTTAGTATCCACAGGTACCCTTAACAGACTACCAGGGGACATTCTCGGTATTTCACAGGCATCAGGATCAGGGATCTTCCAAACATTTCTGCATGCTGTGCTACAACATGGCAGAGAGAACATGTATTTTAGCACATGCTTGGAGAAGAGGATCACAGGTATGCTACAACTGCAACATATATCACACTACTCTCCAGTAATGTGTGCCATACATTGTCATCATATACACAAGAGAAAAACACTTGGGAAACAAGGTAGGGTCTACATTAACCGTAAGGTCTACCACTCGAACAACTGCCAAGATATGTGTAATGTCATGGGAATTATGTGGTATGTGTGTGCTGGCAACCTTTGCAATTGGCATGACTTCCATATGTGTCACATTCCTCAACTGTTCCAGATATGTGCTATGGGGGATATCTCCAAGGATCACTTATGTAAATGCATGCTATGCACTAGAATCATGGCAGAGGAAACCCATAGTAGATGCGCACACACACACACACACACACACACACACACACACACACACACACACACACACACACACACACACACACAAAACAACATAGTAATGAGACACGCAATCCAGCCAGCAATGCCATACAGCATATATTTCAGCTACTGCACTCACAGTGCCAGTGCCTACATACCTCTGGCCGAGGGCACCATTATAATCTGCTGACATGTCCCGCAATGCTCATAGTATGTGCTATCCTACCCAAGTTAATATAGTGGAAACAGCTGCAGCAGCATCATTAAGGTGATGTGCAACACATCCTACTGACAATGCCAAGGTCATCACAGCCACAGGCTAATGATGACCCAGGGGAGGAACCAGTAGCAGGTGTGGTCATAGGCAAACATAGCAATGCTCAAGTAAGTAAGTCCCTGCATTGGTTATGAGACAAGCCATATCACACTGACACAACAATAGGAGGCTAAAACCATCCTCCAACTGCACTATACATCTATACTAGGGTTTCATTACAGATGACAGATCTCAACCATAACTAAATCATACGACAGGCAGGATGACAGATGCGTAGGGTAGCCCAACCAACACAAACTTGTTAGTGCCACAGCAGACACACATATTCACTCCCACACCCCCAAAAGAACAGTCAGTGCTTGTTTGTGGCATCCACCCTGTCTTTCCTTAATTGGTAGCCACAAATCATATTAGTCCCACATAATATCCTTTGACATTGTAAATGCAATGATATTGAATGATGTACACACTGCATGTTCCAGACTACTGGACAGAAAACTGATGACTGACCAAGAAACACAGATATGCAAAATAGTGCTGTATATTTGCAAGAAGACACCATAACGGTGTGTGTATTCAGTTATTCCAGTATTGTAAAAGTGAAACATTATGAAATGTACAGGTAACTTGCAATATTGTATTATGACTGTACATTATTTTCAATTTGATTGTGTGCTGGCAATTACTCTGTACAGATTTTCATTGAATATCCAGATGTTGGACTCGTATATCTGGTCTGTTTTTCATACTATTGAGGTAGTCTGTAAAATCACTGGCAAATCATTGAGGACTGAGGTCAGGGACTGATGGCACACCTCTGAGTTTCAGACTTCATATCTGTCAGAACAGTCATGCTAATGCATAATCTATTATTTTATCCACTTCCTAAGTATGCATGAGCAATATTTAAAAGTTGTCCCTATTTATAGGCCTTTGTCCCCCATTAATTGTGCCTTTGTCCAGATTCCCTGCTCTAAGAGGTTGAGAAGTACAGTGCTGGATGCCTATTGCTGCTTGCTGCAAAAGTATGTGTGAAACACAGTGTTAAGGCACCCATTTTGTGTTTGACATGTGCATTGGATGGCAAATGGATTGTAGAACAATGTGGGGATATTTCCTGTGTAGTTATATAGTCTAGTAGTGTTTATGAAACATTGATTTTATATTCTAATGAACTTCATTTTATTGTTTCCCATCACACAAACATAGCCAACATGTTTGTGTGATGCTAAGCAGCTCGCACCATTTTCAAATATTGTAAAGTCCAGTAGTGTGTATTCTCAGTATCTGTCATAACTGGAATCGGTGGGAAAAGTCATTAAACATTGGTGTTCATCTGTACTGGACATGTCTGGTGTTCAGGAAGAGGTTCTGAGATTTCGCTCTCAAAGGTGGGGTGTGCAGGAGTCCAAAGTGTTTGCCTGACTCCTAGTGAATGATTATGGACCTGGCTGTTGCAGGACCACTATCATGGATCATATTACAAATCAGATGCATGGAATAGTTTGGCCTGGGATCTTTCCAAGGTTACCAGTATCCTCCGCACTGGTGAAAAGTGTAAGAATCACTACCAAGACCTCAGAATGAGGAAGAGGTATACCCTCGACCACTGCATCAAAGAATGCAGGAATGATGATACCCGAGAGATGTGTAAACATCACTTACAGGCACTATTTGTAGAAGGTAGCAGTTGCATATATTCATTATTGTTGTTCTTAATGGTATTCTGTTTTTCCCACAGCTAATGCATACAGGGCACTGAATGTGCAGACCTATGAAAAAGCAATGAGAAGGATGAGAAATGTAATTTTTATGTATGCATCCAAACGGTACTGTTATTATATCATTATAGGAATAAATACAGCTTATTGTGGTAAAATCTTGTATCACATTGAGTATGCATTTTTCCATTGTAAAGCAAAAGCATGCATGCATTAGTATGTTACTTAGAGTAACAGTCCAGTATTACAGAGTAGACAAGGGTGATAATTTAGAAAACCACACATCCAAAGTAGACAGTACTCGTTTAAGTTGACACAAATATTGCAATTTAAGGTATGACCTATATACCAGGGACAACAAGAGCATGCTGCTGATTATTATCATTGTAACATTGAACCTGTATTTATAAAGTATAAAAGAAAAGAGTGCATTATGCTGTATAACAAAGGAAAGGTACAGTATTACAATAAACACTGCTTGTGGGTTCAAATACCACACTCTCCATATTTAAAAAATCTGTTTAGTATACTGTTTTAGGATATCCTCAATAAAAGTACAGTATTGTTATGTCTTCATATTGATAGCATTAGAAGTGTAGACCTCTAGAGCTGTTGCTCGTATGGCCTGATATCAAATGTAATCAGTGTACATAGAACATGCATATGTGCAATATATGCCCCCAAGAATAATTGTTGGATACAATATGATCTGCGCTATAGTGTATCTGTGTTAGCAACAGGGTAGTATTCAAAGTAGTAAAGAAAGTTATTAGCATGCTGTATTATTGAGCGTGAAATGTATCAAAATATTGTACATTATTTGTAGATATCACATATTATCTGTGGGGTTACTAATGTTATTGCATTTTTTCTCTCACTCCACCCCTTCTCTTTATTTTTTTTTTTGTTATTCATATTTGTTATTATAACTTGTATTGTTATTATTATATGATGTATATAATCATAATTTTCATTATCATAATTTATTTTTTATTACTTATGGTTTGTTTATTATGTATAATTTTTTCGTTTTACTGTTAAAAACCTTTTCATTTCATATTATTTTTCATTGTGTTTGTAATTCTATTATTTATTGTATCTGTACTGTTTTATTATTATATCCTTGCATTTCATTTAATGTTATCATGTCCATTATTTTATGTTATGTTTTATTTTGTTATGGATTTGTCATTATATTTATGTTATTACTACAGCATGGCAAGGTAGGCTGATTAAATGTGGTCACTTACACTCCCTCCACTGGATATGGCACCAAGACCCAGTATTTCTGGGCTGTAGCCAGGCAGCACCACTCCTGTTGCCCCTGCCCTACCTAGACCCTCATGTAGGTCTGCCCTAGAGGACAGGCCTGTGGTTCCCTGTGGGAGCAGAGGCAGAGGGGGTGATTTTGTCACCTAAACTGAACTGCCAGGACTTGTAGATAGGACTGTGTGCCACACAATTGGTGCATGCCTATGCCAAGTGGAGATACTGCTCTCCATCATCATCCTGAGTAATACCAGGACATGCAGACATCAGTGGCACAGGGAGGTGACAGTGATGTCAGTCCAGTGGGTGAGGACTCAAGTCTCACTGTCACCAAACATGATGTTCATAGGTCCATGATCCCATCTCCCCCACCCCAGCCAAGGTGTTCACCCCCTCTTGTGTCCTTCACTAACCCTGGCTCTTGCCTTGTGTGTCTTATCTGTCTACAAATTCTACAAATGTTTCCTTACCTTCCCAACTTGCCTGGCCCAGACTTGTTTATGTCCCTTCTCCAACATTCCATTCTCTCCTAAAAGAAAAAAAAAAAAAAAAAAAAAAGGCACCTGTCCTCAAAGAGAAATTTCAACCCATAAATAGCTCGCCATTTTGCACATATGTCTATTTGACACACTTTTAATTTGGTCCAATTGGCTCCATAACACAACTATGTTGTTGTCACCCCTCTCTGTGGTGGTGACAGCCCATATTCAGCTAATAAACTGTACATATGTCCAGTTGTTACTGCTGAAGAAATTGATAGCTATGGTTTCTCCCTACACCCATCCTGTACATTTCTGTCTCCTTTCAATTTGTTTTTCTCCCTGCTTGCTCCCCATTTCACCACTTTCCTATTTTCCCCCATTTCTTTTCTTTAAAGGATGATTGCATGATGGTGTGTGATGTGCAGCATTGCACTGCAATACATAAAAGTGCTTATTAACTTTGATTGGATAACAGTACCATCTAGCAACAGATATTTCATCATTACTGCATTGAGTGCATATACAGCTGATGACACAGATTCATAAATATCATGATTTATAATCCTGATGTACACATACAAGTATGTGGAATGATAGATACAGCTGTATTTGAACTCAGTACCATCTGAACCAGAACAATGCACCAGCAATGCATTTAACAGCTAGTGCTACAGAATCAGTTAATTGACAGGTGTATTTTACACATTTTATAGATAAGTGCATGATAAAGTGTTGTTGCATACACCTGATACTTAAGTCAACCAATAAATAGTAATGAAGTACCTGTTATTCTATCGTATTTATAACTTTGTAAGAGTAATATTTACATCACTTTGCTTTAGTGATGGCCCTTTGTTCCCCAATGTGTATGGCTTTGGCCAGATTTTTTTGCTTTACCAAGCAGACAGGCATGTTCCTAATATTTATGTAATATTTTATCAACTTTGCTGAGGTGCAGCATCGCACAAATATGCTTTATTGAGAATATGTTACAATTATTGATTGCTTAAAGTAGATGTGCTAATTGACTGGCTCTGTGGCTGGATAGGTTAATGCATTGTTAATAAAGTTGAATGGTATTGGGCTCAAAATAGGGTGTCAGCAAAAACATATACAAGTGTATATGATACCTTTACATACTTTGACTGTTCCTATTTTCACTTAGCATTGCTTAGCGATGGTGTGCAATGATTCTTTAAAGAAAAGAAATGGGGGAAGATAGGAAAGTGGTGAAATGGGGAGCAAGGAGAGGAAAAAACAAAGTGAAAGGAAGGCAGGAATGTGCAGGAAGGGCGTAGGAAAGAGCCATAGCTACCCATTTCTTCAACAGTAATAACTGGGCACATGTACTGTTTATTAGCTGAATTTGTACCATCACCACCACAGAGAGGGATGACAACAACATAATTGTGTTGTGGAGCCCATTGGACTAAATTAAGTGTGTCAAGTAGACACGTGTGAAATGGAGAGCTAAGTATGGGGTGGGGTTTTTTGTTTGTTTTTAAGGAGAGAGTGGAATGTTAGGGAAGGGATATAGGCAAGTCTGCGGCAGGCAAGTTGGGAAGGCGAGGAAGCATCTGCAGACAGACAAGACATACAAGACAAGAGACATTGTCAGTGAAGGAAATAAAAGGGGGTGAACACCTTTGATGGGGTGGGGGTAGGGGGTTTGAGGTGTGACTCAAGTTCTCACCCATTGGAAAGTCAGCACTGTCCCATCACTGCACTGCTGGCTGCAGTGGCTGATTTCTTCACCTACAGACAGTTTGCTGTTTCAGGATGGAAAGCGGGCTCTACATCCAGTGTAGGCATGTGCCCATGGTCTAGTGCACAATCCTACACACCACAGCTGGAAATTCAGGTCTGGCCCCTGGGGCAGAACTATCTGAAGGTCCAGATAGGGCAGGGGCAGCAGAGGGGTGTTGCCAGGCTGCAGCTCAGAAGTGCTGGGTCACAGTTATTCAGCCGGTGGAGCAAGTGTAGGCAGATCAAGGGGAACTGACCTACCTTGCTGTGCTGCAGCAATAACATAAATAAAATTCAAACCAAACAGTAAGTAAAACATAAAACAAATTAAATGAAAATTATAGAATGTAAATAAACAATCATAAAGCAGTAGAAAAAGTTTCAAATAATATAAATATGAATAAAATGATAAATCATAAAAAATGGAAAGATGCATTTCAAAATCAAGAATTATGAAATTATACATAAACAAAAAAGATGGAAAAGAAATTATATAATAATACGTAATTTGATTTTAGATATAATACAATAACAAATTAAAAAAATATAAGAAATCCATTAATAAATAAAAGAAGAGAAGGGGTGGAGTGAGAGAAAAAAAAGAGGAACATTAGTAACCTCACAGATAATATACAATGTTTTCTACAATTAAGGTATTCTATTCTTTTACATTCAACTGTTAACAATGCCAACTGCTTACAACTTTCATTTATTACTTAGAATATGTGTAAATGGATTACACCTGCCAGCAGGACATTCAAGACAGAAGTCAAGGGATATGCCCTTCTAGTGCTATAATGATGATTACTTAACAGTACTGTAGTTCTTATTGACGACGGGCTAAAACAGTATTCTAATTAGCTGAGCTTTACCTTTGAGGAGTAGTATTAGAACACACAAGTAGTGACTACTATAATACTGTACTTTTCCTTTGGAATACAACATAATGCAAGCACTTTTTCCTTTTACACTTTATTGACTCATGTTCACTGTTATCTGAGAATGCGCAACTGTTGTTTAGTGTTACAGACCATACCTCACAATGTTTTAGAGCAGGATATCTTGACATATTATAAATTAATGGGTGTACAATGACCCATAATTAGGAAGATAGTTCAAATATTGCTCTTACACATGTAGATAGTTGTACAGGATTTATGTTAACATACATTTTGGCACTCATTACTTATTGACTTCAATATACATTATTTACCAGAAAACTGCAAATCTTACAAAGAATAGACCAAAACAGTGATTCATAAATCTAGGTATTCAGCAGAAATAAGTTCAGTTGAAAGCTATGCTACAGACTAATGCATGCATACTTGATTTTACAGTTCAGATATGTATTCCCAAGTTCATACAACTCTATGATATAGCAACTAATTCATCTATAACTGTTAAGGCGTCATGTAATAACAGTACTTTATATAATTATGCTAACTTACCACATGCTTGTTGCATCCTGGCCAATCACCCAGCATAGGACCTCACATTTGAATCCCTCTCTTCTGCAGCTGTGGAAAAAGGGAAAAGGAAAAGCATTATGAATACCAATTTCTGCCTTATTCAGCTTGAATATTTACAATTAATACATGGAAAACATACATACACATGTCCAGGGTGTGCCCTGCCCAGCATTCCCTGATCCAGTGAATAAGGGTATCCCATTTTCTGAGGTATAGATCATCATTGTGGTGATGACAATTTTCCCCAGTGCAAGGGATACCAGTTACACTGGAAAGGGCCCTGGCCAAACTATCTAAGTCTTTTGTCTTATATTGTGAGCTAGTGTAGTTCTCCTGCAGAAGCCAGGGCCCATTGTTTTTAACCAGGAGCCTAATAAAGACCTTGGACTCCTGGACACCATAGCACTGTGCTCTAAAATGCACTCCCTCACCAACACCTTCCCTTGCTGCATAAGTTTGAGCTCAAAATTTCTATAGCACAATTCCTGCCTATTCACCTTTAAATAGTATGTTTCCCACCAATTGCACTTACTAAGTGTGCACATTGTCCACATTTTGATAAATCTGAAAAAGCTGTGTGCCACTTACCATCGCACAAACACTGCAAAACAAGTGCATTGATTTGCGCGATGCTAAGCGGTGCACACTTTTTTCAAATGTATCTGAAAATAACTTTTGACTAATGCTATTCCATTGTTATTTTGTTACACTAACACTTTATTTGTATAAGCTTCAATGTCACAACAATATAACTGAAGTTTGCATATCCTGGATTAGACCCAAAACCATTTGCACTGTAGTCCAACACTTTACACATGTTGCCACAAGACATGTTACTTATAGTCTGTATTTTACCATACATGGTTAATTAGATGGAAAGCACATAGCACAGCCCTGCTTACCAGGTTTGCACTATGCCTAGCAGTGCCAAGCAATAGCAATTGAAAGCATCTGGTTTCTATTTTTGGATGTCTGAGTCATGTCTGATACATGGGTGGTCCCATTGCACAAACAAGGTACTCATTGCCAAATGCCATGGTACAGCACCCAAGCATGGTATAAATAAATAAATAAATAACATGAGGAAAATCACACTGTATATATATATATATATATATATATATATATATATATATATATATATATATATATAAAACTAGTTCTGACAAGCTTTCCATGGTTTTGACTGATATTTTTCCAGTGTTCCTCATAAAATTTGTGGTTTTGAAATAATCATTCAGGATGGACAGCAATGAATAAAGACAGATGGTTCATGTAGGACTAGGGGTTTAGGAGGTATTGGGTTGGTACACTGGTGCTCTGCTGTACACAGATTCATTATCCATGTTGTTTTTGAGGTTTCATAGCCAATACTACTGGTGTGTGCCAAGAAACCACACTTAGGTGTGGTCTGCAATATTAATATGCTTTGCTCATTGCTGAGAGCACATTGTGGCTGTGTACACAGATACACTCCATGTAGGCTCTACATGAAGCCTACACTGTGTTCATAGGTTCATAGGTTCATAGGTTGGTACTAGGCTATTGGCCCTATGGCCTATACAAGCCTAGCCAAACAATTCCCCAGTTTTTCTTCCCACAATATTTACTTCCCTAGACCCGTGTCTAGCAGGACAACTGACATGATTCCTGGGTTGAATTTCTTATCTCCCATCCAATCGTCAAGGTTCCTTTTGAAGAGGGCCAAGGAGCCTCTCTGCTTGGCATGTATGGGCAGTCTATTCCAGAGTATGGGGAGTCTCTGGGTCAGAAACCTATCCATCCAGCATGTTTTGTTCATTGTGATGACAAGGTTTAGATCCCTGGAGCATGTGGTTCTGAGGGATTGGGATTTCTTTAAATGGAGCATGTCCAACAGCTCAGGATTGGACATGACCTTGTATGTTAAGCAGAGATTGCCTCTGAGTAGATGATATGCCACAGAGTATGGCTGGAGTTTTTTTAGACAGTCAGCAGAGGGCATCTGCTTTAGGCCTGTGATTCTTTTAGTGAGGTTTTTCTGTGGTCTTTCCAGCTGTTGCAGATGTCTTGTGAGGTACATACCAAATGGGGTGTTGTACTCTATAATGGGTCTAATGAGGGATGAGTACAGTGGGACAATGACCTCCTTTTTTCCGGATGAAAAGCCCTTAATGATGAGGTGTGCCACATAGAAGGATTTCCTGACTATTGTGGTGATGTGATTATCGAAGGTGAGACCACTGTCCACCTGTGTCCCTAAGTCTCTCATCACACTTTCGGTGTTTAGTGTACTGCCACATATGTGGTAATTCATGGGTACATGGTTTTTCCCAAAGGGGATAACTATACATTTCTTGGCATTAAGCTTGAGCCCATGGCTCTGACACCAAGCATCTGTTTCTGTAAGGCCCTTTTGTAGAATATCCACATCATTTGGGGATTCAATAATGGCTCCCAGTTTGCAGTCATCTGCAAACTTTGTTAGCCAGAGGCCCTTAGTGTTGGCCTGTACTTCAGAGAAGTAGATGCCAAACAAGAACGGTCCCAGGACTGAACCCTGAGGTACTCCACTTGTCACTTGTCTGGAGCTGGATTTGGTGTTGGCTACTTTTACAGTCTGGGTTCTGTCAGTAAGCCAGTTGGGAACCCATTGAGTGACATAGGGATTTATGCCCAGCTTAGTAAGTTTATCTATGATTCCAGAGGGGGGATGGTGTTGAAGGCCTTGGTGAGGTCCAAATAGGCTGTGTGGACCGCCTTACCCTCGTCCACAGCTCTCCTGCAAGTTGTCTTACAAATATTTTTTTTGCATGTATCTGAAATCTTTTTAAAATGTTACATTCTGTAGCTAGCACTCCACTATGATATTGAGTTAAATTGATCAGATTAATATGAATTAAGCAGGTGTTGTTCACAATAAAGGATTAGTCTGCAAAGCTAGCAAAGCAGATGGTTCAAATATTCAGATTATGTGCATATTCATGCATGGATGTACATGTTAGACTTTAAATAGTGAGGGAGATTTATAAAGGTTACCATAAAGTGTAGACTACATGTATACTTAGTGTAATCTTTTTGAGTGAATAGAAAGCAAAAAAAAACTTGGTAGGAATGTTGTTAATTACAGATCATGTACAATAGTGTATACTTAGTGTAGGAGTTAATGAATTTGGCCTATTATGTTTTACGTAATTTTTTACAATAATTTATTTCTGTTCCATTGCATCTTACTACTCCTCTGCCAGCCATTAGGTAAAGCATATCACCTGTACTTGTGAGCCAAGTATTTCCGTGTGAAGGGAAAACATTTGATTTCACCCATTTTATGACAGTTGTTTTTTTTAATTTAATTTAATTATAATACAAATTCTATGTATAAATAGTTGTAAACCTCAAAACTAGTTTACAAACGTTTGTGTGAACCTGCTGGTAGGTGTACTTCAGATGTTTATATATTTTCAGCTCTTGCACAGGCGTCTCTATAAATACTCCCAGGAATTCAATAAACTCTGTATAGGACTGGCATAAATCCTACAAGGAATGTATGTGTTAGTGGGATGAGCCTAACCTATAATCGCATACTCATGCTGCTCCTCATGCTTACACATGGCCAGTATCAGTGCTGCCTCTAGGAAACCATGCACAGCAACATGAGCACAGTAACAAGAAGCATTCAAGTTTGCTTACGAGCAATCCTGCTCTACAAGATCACACAGAATGCGACAATATCTACCAGGAGTGACAATACTGCAATTATAGCAGTAATAACACAGTAGAGAAAAATGCACTGAGTGCAATGTACTCGACTACAATTACTTGCAGAATGAAATAATGGAGGGGTTGCAAATGGCAAGGGCAAATCCAAGGAAACGTACACTGGGAAGGGAAAGTATGGTGATGAAAATGGGCACAGACATGAATGATAGGAATGAAGGAAGAGGAAGAGGGCAGGTAAGTACGGCAATATCCCCAAGACAGGATATATCAATGTATGTACACTTCCAAGAAAAATCAGTAGCATAAAATTAAGCACATATGTAGACAGCACAGTATGTAATGATGTTTACTCCTCCTGTGCAAGTATATTACTTCTACACTCACGATGGTATATATGTGACAGTCACACAAGTTTACATGTCAGTGAAGGGTTGTGATATATAAACATCACTGACATGCTGCTCACTGGAGAGAACATTCATCAAGGATGGTCTATAGAATAAGGGGTATGTGCATAGTCTGAAGATCTGCAAAAGGACTTGCTTGAATATGACTGACATGTCACCATAGCTCTCAACCAATCAGGGACAAATAGCAACAGACTCCTGGACAAATGTAGACAGACACAGGCACAATCATCAACAATTTTAAAATATTACAACCATTATTCTGTGGCATTGATAGAATATGTAACTGTACATGTTCTGCAGTAACAGACATGTACAACTATAATGATTGTTAGTGTTCTATAAGGGGTATTCACCACCCTTTCTCAAAAATTAGCACTTATCAGAGGGGTAAAGAGAGACAGTGTTAAACCTGGAGTTGAAATCACGGGCAATCCTGGCCAGTTGAGAGGTTTGTATGACACATAAGCCACATTCCCCACCTACAAGAGTCAAATACATGCCATCAATGTTGTCACTGAACTGTGAATTTACTGGGTGCAACACAGAAAGGCGTATCACACAAGCATCTGTTTGAACACCTGAAGGAAAGTCTGCACTGTCAAATCATAATGTGTATGCATCTCAAAGAATAGTTCTGTATGGCTGACCAGATGTTTGGGAGCTCACTGTGCCAGTTGTGACACACTCGACTAAAGCATCCCTGGTTGGCATAGGTATCGGCCATACAGAAAACAACTCATACAAACAACACACCACTATGAGTGGATTCCCTACACACAGCTGTGTACTGCAATTATCTCCCATATGTAATAGCAAGCATTAAAACTTTCCTTGAATAGTTGAATAGTTTGAAATCTTTGGACTTGTTGAAGATTGCAGAAATGTCTGATATGTTCAAATTATCCATGTCTGGAGCATTCAAGAGGATGATCTCCACCAATTCTGGCCCCCTGATCTCACTTTGGGTCTTAGTACTAATTGGTGGAATCTCAATGTCTCATTGAAATGGTTGAACATGCTGATGTTCTTTTAAAAGGCTTGTCTTTTGTGCCAGCAAGATGGGTGAGTCTTGTAAATACAATAATTGACTTAAAGTTACACACTCAGAAGATGAATTTGCCCCTGTGGTTTCCAGCCAATTCTGGTCATTTTAATCAAAATGGTTGGTCCACAGCTAGTATTTTTAATCCACCTATGAACAGCCATGTATCTATGTTTGAAAAACTTTTTGAATTTGAAATAAGACAAGTTTTGGGTCATACTAATAAACACAGATATTATAATTTGGTTGGTCATGAGTTATTAACTTTTAAGGATATTTGGTATGAACATTCTTTATGGGTTATGAAGCCCGACAAAGGAGGGGGTCTTGTTATAATGAACATTACAGATTGCAACAACAAAATGAGAACCTTGCTTAATGATTGTTGTTACAAGGAGGTTTCCCGCAATGAAATTTTTACAGCCTATAGGAAAATTGACTTGGAATTAAATGACATGTATTTGCAGAGTCAGATTTCTTTACAAGAGCTAAACTTTAGGTTGAATGTTAAACCAGTCATTGTGGGCATTTTTTGGTATCCCTAAAGTACACAAAGACATTAGTGACCCCTCTTTAGAGCAATTGTGGATGCTCATTGGAGCAAAACTTTTTTACTGCTGGATTCCTAGATATGATGTTGAAGAGGACAGTTAGTAAATTATCTTACATCAGCAAGGACTCTTGGCATTTCATGAAGCAGGTTAATGACATTGGTTTTGGCAATGATGATATATTTGTCACCATTGACGTGGTAAATCTTCTTTTGGTCATCCCCATTCGGTGGGTTTGCAATGGCTGAAAAACCAGTTGGTTTTAACTGGTTAATTCCAACAGGATAAGATTAATATGGTGGTCACTTTGATGGACATTGTCCTTAAGAATAATTACATATTTTTGACGATAAATATTACCAACAAGTAACAGGTGTGGCAATGGGGGTGGCTTACACTTCTTCATTTATCAACATATTCATGGCCTTTTGGGAGCATCACTATATATTTAACAGCGCATTTAAGGATTCTTGGCTTTTATATATATGTGGTATTTGGTTGACATCTTTATTTTGTGGAATGACACACAGCCTAAGCTTCAAAAATTTTTAGACTACATAAACACTACCACATTATTTTTGAAATTCACAAGTTTGATTTTAATCAGATTTCATTTTTGGTCATATTACTTATGAAGAATTCTATTGATGTCTGTTATATGTTTTAACATATTTTGGAAAAGTACTTTTTTTAATAGTTATTTGCATTTTAATAGTTGACACCGACATCATCAGAAAAAGGCCATTGTAATAAGACAGATGGTTCGGTTAGCTCGAATTATAACAAATGATACAGTATGTTTTACTGAATGTGAGGTGCTTATTGACATGTTTAGGCATAGAGGGCATCCTATTATAATGCTTCAAGACATCAAAAATGAAGTTGCTTGTAAGTGGTCAAATGGATTTTTTTGCACTATTTTAACTAAGAAGTTGGTGGCAAATGTAGAGGTGGGTGATTCTACTAATGAAAATATAAGTTTCAACCTGTCTAAGCTATTTGTTACAACTTTTTCAGTTGACAGTAATGCTATAGTTGAATGCCTGAACCACTGTTGGAATATATTTAAAACAAATGCATCTTTACTGGAAACATTTGGTGAAAAGCCATGTACAGTTTATCGGAAGGACTTATCTTTTAAGAAATTACTTGAACAAGGTCCAAGGCTTGACATACACAATAGGAAATATGGTATGTTTAAATGTAGATGTTACAATTATTGTGTTTACATTACGTCCGGTGATATTATTTCTGTGAATGGAAAACAATTGCAAGTACTGGGGCACTTTTCTTGTGATTCTACTCAGGTTGTATATTTAGCTAGTTGTGGTTCCTGTCCAGCATTTTTCAGGGGGTTGACTAGTAGAAAATTGTGGAACAGGATTTACATATAAAGGATATTAGAAATGGTAAAATGACTAACACATTATATCGCCATATTAGTATTTATGATTCACATAAGTTTTATTTTACTGTACTTGAACAGGTCGATTTTGCTTCTAGGGGTTATGTGGTTGCAGTTTAAGTTACTCTGTTTCCATTTCTTCCATCTTAAAGTTGAAACATCTAGCTAATTGATGTTTTAGATTTTGTTAAGTGGGGCATGTGTTCTTTGGATGTTATTTAAATGAATTTTGGGTCTGTTTTTAGTTCTGAAGAAGTTCCATTAATTGTTATAAAGGAATGAAAGCTCTTAACTATTTACTTTATTAAAATTTAGTTTTTAGTTTATTTTCGTATTTTAAGTCAGAGTCTTTCACCACAGGAATTTGTGTTTGGTTTCACACTATAAATATACCTATGCTACAATTAGACTTAAGGATGTACATTATCTACAAATAAAACCTTGGGTCAGAATCACATGCAACATAGTGGAACTGTTAACACAGTCACACAACTCTGCCTATTTCATGTCATTGCATCAGTTGTAGATCATATGCCTATATATTTTCAGTGGAACTGTGCAGGTGAGGCCTTGACATCATATATGGTCACATTACAACTGAGGTGGATGCGTTTCATGTAGAACTGTTAATGACACAAATGCTGACAGTCATACAATGCTGCTGGGAGCACTTGTATAGTCCTTGTGAATAGCAACACAATAATGCATACAATTAATTCACCAGGAGTGCAAGTGAATCTCAGCATGTCTTACATTTGTGCATATAACAATATTAAAACATATTGGATGAACTTATGTGTATGTGCCCATGTAGTCAGCATGATGTAGTGATGCTATATGTCAAATAACATTTCCAGATGCTATGTATACACATGTACATCTGTGCTGTACTGCAGCTGCCTCTGTGATGGTTGAATGAGAACTGTGTAGCATGTAGATATTATCTACTAGAAGAATGCATGCTTTAGTAAGGCAAAAATATGCATAGCATCACCCCATGTCAACAGTCCTCAAGAGCCATATTACTACATTTGTTGTAGAAGAAACATGTAACCAAATGGCAGTAGTGGCCATCAGTACAGTAGCTCAAATTACAGACTGGAATACACTGTTGTAGGGCTATAGTACATCCACACATCAACATAGCATATGTGAATGGCAATATTGACATGTGCAGTGTTCAGAGAGCCATAGGTCATTAAGGGGCTAATGGCCAAGAACACATACAATCCTAGCCATTATTATTCATTTTAAACCCAAAGTGAAATATGTATGTGATGGAAGATATTTGGGGTATGTGCGTATGTGATTTTATTACAGAATGCCTCTATTCATATGTGATATGTGCACCACCCCATGACAGAATTAGCAATCACACATCCAGTGGTCTGGAGATGGCTTGCAGAGGGTAATGTAGGGGTTCTGTTTCACAATGTGTGCATGCATTTTGATATGATGACATCCTCACTGTTCTGAAGAAGGGATGTTACATGGACAGAAAGAAATGGGGGATGCTGGATTCATGGGGCTATGTAAAAGTTCTCCTGAATGGGAGTCAAATGAAAAAAGGTCCAAAACATCATACAATGACCATAATATACCACCAGCAATACACACCAGCTGACTGACATTAGATTCAAACAATACAACCATGTAGGTATACAAGCTGGATTCCATACAACTTTAGGCTAGTACCACCACAGATGTCTGACTTTATCACTCTCAAAGTGCGCTTTATATAGGATGACATCATCAGTGTATGCAGAGAAGAAGATATTGGGTGGAGTGGCAGACATAGCTGTGGACTCACATCCAAGTGTAAAATTACACACACACATACACACACACACACACACACACACACACACACACACACACACACACACACACACGCACTTAAGTTGACTTCTGGAATTCCTACTTGTCTAGTTAAATAAGTGGCATTGCACAGTATTTAATGCTTGTGCCACCACAGAATTCTGATTTTAATAGTGACACAATGCACTTTATGGAGGATGACATCATTGGTGTATGCTGAAAAGAGGATGTTGGGAGGGCAGATCTTCTGAATGCTACTTGTGAGGGTGACAGGATCTAGGCTTATGCTCTTCTGACTAAACATACACCCACTCAGACATAGACCCACAGATGCTGACTGCTAAGAGATTAGAACCTCTAACTATCTAACTTCACAAACTAGAGAATACACTACTTAACACTCACACAACCCCAGAATTCTGATTTTAACACTGTCACAGTGCACTTTATAGAGGATGACATCATCAGTGTATGCTAAGAACAGGATGTTTGGAGGGCTGTATGAAATTGCTGTGAAGTCATGTAGCAGTGCAAAAGTATCTTTGGAATGCTACTTGAGTGAAAGCAGCAAGATCTGGACTACACACACACACGCGCACACACACACACACACACACACACACACACACACACACACACACACACACACACACACACACACACAAGTTGACTGCTGTGAGATTAGAGCCCCCTATCTGTCTAATTACAGAAGCCAGAGAACACATTTTTTGGCTCACATGGCACCAAAGAAGTCGGATTTAATAGTTTCACAGTGCACGTTTTAGAGGATGACATCATCATAATGTCTCAGGTAACATATAATGTTTGGAGACTTGTTTGTAAAGCCAGGACTTGTGATATGACTGTGTGATCGCAGTTTTCAAATTTACATATAAATACATCCTGGCAACCTAGGTGAAAAAAGCTGTCATGAATGTATATTGCAGAAGTGAGAAAGACATGGAGCTTTTTCTCTGGATGTTGTGTAGATGACACACACATGTACACACACACACACACACACACACACACACACACACACACACACACACACACACACACACACACACACACGCACTTTGGAAACACTAATAGTGTAGTGATGGAGTTATGTGATTTCATTTTCAGATGAAGGTATGGTCCACATTATTACAAGATACTGACAATATCACTGTGACATGATCATGGATTACCAATGTCCAGTGTCACTATAAACCCATGCTAATGCAGCTACACTCTGTAATTCTAGAGTCTGTTTGACAATAGCCCAAATACTGATACTTTATTTACAAGAACATTGCTGTTGGGTACACATGAATATTAGAAAGTTCAGCCAGACACCTGTCACTCCCCTTCTCTTGTATTTATGAATTCATTTCCATATATTGGAGGATTACAGCCCAGCAACCAGAGTTAGACATGCCAAACACTACTTCACAAAGCACATCTCTGAGAAGCTGATTTGCCCATGATTCGAATTTCAGGAACTGAATTTGGACTTGTGAAGTAACAGTGTCCATTGGTGCTCATTGCCATACTGTGCGCAAATAGGGACATACAGTAGCTTACCTGATTGCACTTAACTGCAAAATACATCTGTTTGTTGTGAATGTTTCATGTGTCAGGCTTGCAAGATATGTTATAGGAGAAATTGCTGGCAGCTAGTATGATATGCATGCTGTAGTCTATCTTTGCAATGTATTGGCAAAGTTTTATTCCATAAATAACTGTTGGCTTTGCATTCCCTGTTTGCACGAAGTTAGGCAGTAGAAAATGTGGTTCTCTGTTTCAGGAAACAGTGAAAAATGTAATGTAGTGCCCTTTCCTTTGTGCAAGCAGACTCAGTTTTGATACATGCCCATCAGCACTCTGGACAGTACATAGTGTGGAAAACATACCTGCTGAATTGCTTTCTCTGTGGAATAGGCTGTAAGAGCAGTAACCATCTAGTCAGAGTACAGGTGAGCAAGGGTTCAAATCCAGATTTGCTTTTTATACAAGCAATGCCAGGATATCATTAGCTTAGTGCATGTGATCAGGACTGCAAATGTGACTCTCAATGGCTACATTAAAGTATGTGTCTTCCCCAGATTGTATCTGTAATTCCTATCTCAATGCACTTCTACAATTGTAGCCCATCATACAGTTTACTTGACAGGCAGACATATCATACTTATGTAGGAGAAGGGATGGACAGACTGCAAGCTAGGAGCCATAGTCGAGTCCCCAAATGATGTGGAAATCCTACAGAAGGGCCTCGCTGAGACAGATGCCTGGTGTCAGAGCCATGGCCTCAAGCTCAATGCCAAAAAGTGCATTGTCATCCCCTTTGGTAAAAATTCTGTACCACATAGACAGCAGTCTACTTAACACCGAAGAGACCTTGGGACCCAGGTGGACAGTAGTCTGCCTTTTGATAGTCACATCGCCACAGTAGTCAGGAAGTCCTTCTACATAGCACACCTTATCATAAAAGGGTTCTCAGCCAGGAAAAAAGAGGTCATTGTTCCCCTCTACTCGACACTCATTAGACCCATTATAGAGTACAATGCCCCTTTTGGAATGTAGCTCACATGACATCTGCAGCAGCTGGAAAAGCCACAGAAGTACCTCACAAAAAGGATAACTGGCCTCAAAAAGATGCCCTACACTGACCATCTCAAAAAACACCAGCTTTACTCCATAGCATATTGCCTACTCTGAGGTGATCTCTGTCTAACATATAAAGCTATGTCAAACCCAGAGCTGTTGGACATGCTACACCTAAAGAAATTCCAATCTCTCCAAGCTACAAGCTCTAGGGACCTAAACCTTGTCACCACAATAAACAGGACATGCTGGAGGGATAGATTCCTGTCCCAGGGACTTCCCATACTCTGGAACAGGCTACCCATCTGTGTCAAGCAAAGTTCTTCATTAGCACTCTTCAAGAAAAATCTTGATGAGTGGATGGGAAATAGGAAATACACCCCGGGGATCACTTTGCTGCCTCTGCTCGACAGTGGCACAGGAAAATAACTTTTTTCGGTGGCATAAGTCAGGGAACCTTGTTGGCTAGGTTTACGTAGATCCTCGGGCCGATAGCCAAGTATCTACCTATGAACCTATGGATAGGCAACAGATACACAGGAAAGAGACCTTTGAAAGCAGTCCTTAAGAGCATCCCCTACTGCTGGGTTCTAAGCTTTGACAAGACACAAACAAACATTTATACATCTTATTATCACCTGAACATGACACATAGGGAACCCTACTGCAAATTATGAAACCTTGTACACTACAGGAACACTGATAATGTATTTATTATTCATCAGCAGAGTCATGACAGAAAGCAAAATCCATGAAATGACCTTTACATCCATCAGCCTAATAGATACACACAAATAAAGAGGGGTGGGATTATAGGGGTGAATACAAGGAGAGATGGACAAACACATAACAATGTTTGGTGTAATGGAACATTCATGGACACATCGTTTTTGGTGTGTTCTCATTATTAACCTGCCATGTCATGTACCATGAAGTGACTGATATAGGGATAAAGAAGGGTCAGGAGAGGGACAACAGACTTACAACAAATAGAACAAGGTTGGATAAATATCTCCTGGTCGTGGGGAAGGATGTCACTTTAAATACTCGGCATAGGTGCAAGATGCCGAACTGCATGCAAATTCAGAGGACAAAAAGTGAAGGCTATTTTATGGGCCAATTCTGGCCATGTGTGTTGTGTGTGATTATATTTTTTGACCGTATTAAACGTGTGAAAATGGGGTTGACAGAAAAGTGGTGAAATGAGGTGGCAAGAAGAGAGGAGAACAAAGGTGAAGCAATACAGGAATTTCCAGGAAGAAATTAGGAAAGAACCATAGATACCCACTTCTTTAACATAGTAATGTGTACACATAGACAAAAATTTGATGAATTTGGACTGTCAACACAACACAGATGGGTGACAACAACATAGTTATGTTGTCCAATTGGACCAAATGAAGACACATATGCGAAGTGGAAAGCAATGTATGGGACAATTTTTTTTGTGGGACAGGTGAGAAAGCAGATGCAGAAAAATAAGACATACAAGACAGACACAGGCATAGTGATGGATAGAAAAAGATTGGGGAACACCATAATTGAGAATAGGTAGTGGACATCAGAAGCACATGCCCATCAAGTGGGAGAACAGTGAGAATCTTCTCTTCACCCTCAGAACTGTCATCACTGTCCCCTTGCTCAGTTGCCTGTGAAACTGCTTGATGTGAGTGGCTCTTTTCTATTTTAATGATCAACTTCACAAGGCAGCCGATGCTGGCACCAAGACAAGTCTCTATCAAATCTCGCACCTTCCTTGGCAGCTTCTATCAAGTGACATAATTACTGGCTCTATCAGTACTCTTAGAGGGTACCAATGTACCATCAGCCATGGCACTGCTACCTGATGAGCATGGATAAGATAGCACAGGGGTTGTGTAGGCAGTACTGCCAAGTAGCATTACAGAGTTGCTGAATGTTGATGCCGTAATCTGTGGAGAGTTGACAGGCCAAACCATAGCAGTTGGCCCACCTCCCTGTGCTGAAATGCATTTGGTTTGTTGGCAGAAAGGTATGACATCAGAATGGTGTGAGTCTAGTTACCTACCCCCCCAAAAAGAGAGAGAGAGATAAGAGGTGAGATGAGCATACCTCTCAAATGTCCAGATTTTCACAGAATATCCAGATTTGTACCTCACATTTTTGGTTTGTTTCTCATAAAATTGCTGTTTTATGGCAAATAATTGGCAAACAATTCAGAAATTAAGCCAGAAAATAATGAAAGACATTTGAATTTCAGACTTTAGACCCTTCAGAAAATTCATGCTAATGTAAAACCTGTTGTTCTATCAACTTTCTAATTTTGTAAGAATAATATTTAAAAATTGTCCCTATTTTTGGGCCTTTATAACCCCATTATTTATGGCTTTGTCCTGATTTCTTGCTCTAAGAGGCCGAGAGATAGGGTCTATATTATAACAGTGAATGATCAAAAGATCGAACGCTGTTATATCGACCACTTAAAGTCGAAAACTAAAATGAGCGAACAACCAGAACAGCGATTTCATTCCCAGGGAAAGAAATCGCTGTTCCCAAAAAAAAAAAATAATAATGAAACACACTAAACATCACACCCCCATGTGGGAGGCTGTGCCCCCCAACAGTCCCCCACACCCCCCTACTTAAATATACCAACTCCGAGATCGCACTACAGTGGAGGAAATGGCACAACCCGGACAGCCAGCCCAGCGATTTCTTTCCCTGGGAAAGAAATTGCTGTTCTGGTTGTAAGCTCTTTTTAGATTTCGACTTTAAGGGGTTGCTATAACAGCATTCGATCTTTTGATTGTTCACTGTTATAAAGTAGACCCGAGAGATATGGGGTTGAGACAAAAAAGAAAACAGATAATTAGAGCCATGATATGTCACATTCATGCTTTATTACAATAAATATCCTTTTATTATTATAGTAGCTATTTTGCTTTCACAATCCCAGAAATGATTATGAATTGTTACAAGTAATCCTTGGAATATGCACATATTCCATAAATGCTTTTAAAGATACTACAGATTAACTTAACAATGTAGCATTAAAGCCAGTATTGCTGAATTTTAGACTTAAGAATGGTACTTGCTGAATGTGAATCTATAGGTTACTTGCGAAGTTAAACCCACGTAATCTGAATACACTATTATACTTGCCAAATACAATTACCAAGAGCTACAGAAGAAGGCATGCATGCTTGCTGCTAGAGTTAAGATATGCATGCTGACGTTGATATTGATCTGTAGAATCAAAATATATTTCCTGCAATCAGGGTCAGTTGTGCTACATTTGCCTGTCTGAGTAGCTCCAACCTCTCAGCATGTGCCTTCCTGTTCACCAAGATTTCCTCTGCCGCTGTAAAATAGAAAATGAAAGGAGAGACATGAAAGCATTATGCATACCACCCTTGGCTATCTACAGCATTCCATATCATTTCAAGTTGCTTGATCTATATAGTTATACAAGTGGGGGACGTCTGCAGTACTAAACTCATCTAGCCACTGGTTGAATTGTGCCTGCTTGCACCTCTTAGGACAATGTAATGGAGCCTGCATTCTGTCCAGAGCATGATATGCCAGTCACACTATAGACAGCCTTGGCTAGGCTGTTCCAAGCCTCAGCCTTGTACTGAGACCTGCTATAGATAGCCTGCAGCAGCATATGGCTGTAGTGCTTCACAAGGAGTGCAACAAATATTGAGGAAGGGAGTTTATGAAATAGCAATGATGATGTGAGATTTGACATTGTTTTATGGCATGTATGCTGCTGTACCTGGTTGCACTTTGTCCAGTGGTCAACACTGAAATGCTAAAGAACTCAGCTTTTAAGCCATGACTTTGGAGGGATCAATAGGATAACTTGGCACATATTTTGTGGGAACTTATATACCGTTAAAAGTAATTTGTACAATGTTACATTTAAACCTATGTAAAAGAAAATGCATACATTTCCACACAGGTGATTACCCCTCATTGCCACAGAAAAAGTGTCTGCCAACTATGGCCATTACAGATATACAGCTTAAAGAGTGACTGGTGCTATACTTCAATTAAACCTGTATGTGCATGACATTACAAGGTCCTGGCTTATGCATCCTGAGATATGATGAAGGACTAACGTCTGACAATATATTTGAAATGGATTGACGTGCATGACTTTAGTAATAAAGTTTGGATTTATGAAGCATACCTCGTAATACATTTTGTTTTACAGCTATATTTGGATTTGGGAAGGGTGTAGATGATTGTCATCAAACTATTTTGTCCATCAGAGATATGCAACTGCATTTTTTATTACATAATAATTATTCTCGTGCTAAACCAGTTAGTTACACACATAATACATATGATACATAAAAAAACATGTGTATGCAACCATTAATATAATTTTCTGTCAACCAACCTGCTATACATAGTTATTGGTATGTAGTATTACCTTTATAATCAATGTTTTGTGAAAAATTACAGCAGGACACCCTTACTAAAAGGTAGACTATGCTGGGTTAGAATGCTGGTTATCTGTGTTCTGACCGCAAACTCACTGAGCTTACACCTGGTGCCACAAAGAAATCTAGGCAGCAGGTGTATTTTTACTGCTAAGCATGTTTGTACATCGTAAGGCATCTGCAATACATTTTTTCACTTTTTCCTGAAGCCATGAACCATGTTTACACTATGCCAAATGTTGCACACATGGTAAAGAGAAAAAAAAGCAAAGAGAAAAAATGGAAAACAATTTTAAACCATCAGACAGCTCTGTATTTGAGCCATTAGACTATAGCATCTACACAATATAGTTGTAGTAGGTTATCTCTCTTTGCCATAGGCACAGCTTTGCAATGCCACTTAAATCATGTGCATATAAGCAATTAACATTTGATATCCCTTATTACACATCATGCAATTGGACATTCTCAGTTGATTGTAGATGTGTATATAACACATATTTAGTGAAATTAGCGATCACACAAAATGTATGTATATGTTTGCAAAACTGCAGCTGTACCTTCTCTTTGTATTCTGGAAATCCTTCCCTTATCTCTGCTTTATTATCACACATGCAATCTCATTTTTCTTTCAAAGTGTGATACGAATACATGATATTCGACAAGAGTTTTTAGCAAAGGCAGAACACTGCGTTAGTATGCAAAGGAAATATACATGTGGTGTGTTTGGTTTTGTTTAAAATCTCATTGCAGTTAGTTCCACACACACCTGGTTCAGTGAAGGGTGTCTGTGCATTATTATGTTTTGCCTCAGTCAGAGTAATCATTCACAGTTGCAAACCATTAGCAATCAACAATGGTGTATTAGCTACACAATGTTAATATCTGCTACAGGAAGTCAAAACTTAACTTTGGTATTCAGCGATTCTAATGAGCTGACACCTCATTTACATCTTCAGAGTGCTCAGATGCCTGAATCTACACTAAAAGGTAGCCATGCAGCTATGGAACTTGAAAGGGAGGAGACAGTTTTTAATCATGCTTATTGCTCCACTTGTGAGAGTGTTGGGATAAGTACTCTTTTTTGGACTGTTTTTTCGATAGTAGATATTTCAGTTGCGTGGGCCAGGTTATTTGGTTAATTGCATAATTATATATTACAGATGTCAGACATGTCAGATATTGATGGCATTGCTGGACAACTCACACACATTCTACTTAGTTACATTTACAAGTACCAGTTAGGCAGGTATATGCCATTCACTCATGTTCTTACACATGCATTTTTCTAGTACAGGTCCCACATTTACATTGACTGTCTTTCAGTTACAACTTTTGTCACTCAGGGCTGACTCTGCCTGATACCAGCAGTACACAGCCATTACATGGGGAAGTAAAGGTTGTGAGTGTTTTCTGGCATCAATTGTACTCTATGTATGTGCATAGGATGAAAGGTATACCCCTTAGGTGGTAAGCATGCATGATATCCCTTGCCTTTTGGCCAGGGTGAGAGCATATTGTGCATGCCTGCTTCTACCTACATCCACAGCAGCTGGAGTTCTTCCTCATCTGATTCCTCACCTGCATGTGGATGTGTTGACCTTTTCAGAGGTGGTAGAATGTTTGGTCCTAGGCCTTAATGTTCCTACTGCAGTTGTTTTCACAGGATGATATTGTGTAGGATAGCACAGACTGATAATTTCAGCACAAGTACTGGGATCATAATGCAGATCCCTCCTAATGTATCTAGACACCAAAAGCATGACTTCAACAGCCCAAACACATGCTCTATGATATTTCTTGTTTGAGCATCTGCCTCACTATAGCATTCCTCCATGTGTGTGTGTTTGCACTTCTGATGGGTGTCATCAGCCATGGTTCAAGTGCATATCCCGCATCATCCAGTAAATATGCTTGTGAGACATCACCCCTGGAAAATCTCTGTTAGATCTGTGAGGTGTGCCAAATATAGGAGTTATGGTATCTGCTGAGGTTGCCAGCTCACACATTTAGGATGATTCCCCTAGCATTACACATGACCTGGCAGTTAATGGAGTGAAACCCCTTTCTGTTGAGGTAAACTCTTCCCTGTTCCCTAGGTGGTGCTTTGAACTAAATGTGAGTGGAGTGTGTGGCACCCAATACTTCAGTGAAGAGTGCTACAGTGTATATCTCTGCATAGTTGTAGCTCTGTCCACAGGGGGAGTATAGCAAAATATATATAGGTACTGGCATGATGTAGCATAGCATTCAGGAATTGGTGTGGTATCCCGGTTGCTGATGTCTATGATACTCCAGCATGTCCCCTGTAGGTCACTGAAAATTTCCTCTAGCTAATATTCTAAGTGCTACACATACCTTGGTCATCACAGGTATTAGTTCACCTTGGTTTGCCCTTGCTGTTAGGTGAGGATGACAGAGGTTGCAGAGTTCTTGGATTGTGTCTCTGTCCATCCTGTAGCACTCTATTTCCACCTCATTCAGACCATGAAAAGTTAAACGTGGTCTATATACCCTTCTCCTTCTTGCTCGAGGTATATCAGCAGCAGCAACATAGACTTGAGCTTGTTGCCCAAACACATGCAGAAGAGCAGCAGCAGCCCCTAACATTCTTTTTTTGCTGTGTAGTTTCTGCATCTGTATTCCAGTAAGTTCTGGAGTACAAAACAAAAGGCTACACTAAGTATACATGATTGTTTTATAACTTGTTCAGTATCTCCACCATCTTGGATTGCTTGATTAGCATACAATTCAGCACTTATGCATCAATTAGCATGTCACTATGTTTACCATGTTTGTGTGGCCCTACAGATTTTGTAGAGCCACTTACTGAATACAAATCAGGGATCTATCATGTGGGCATCATGCCATGATGCACACAATGTTTCAACAAGCGGTGTAGTTTTTATTGAACTCTGCCCCTAGATTTTTCCCTTAAGTAAATTCAGCATTTAGTTTGAAATTCTGCCTATGAAATTAGGTTGTATACTATTCATGTCCAAGATTCCACAGAATTTCCTGGTAGATGTATTTTTTTTATATTTTTAAGACTATTTTATATTTTACATAAAAAAAACACACTATACATGGAGCAACATGTTTTGCCTCCAAAAATCATGCCCCTGACATTTGTATGTCTCTTTAATGTAATTTTGCAATGCTACAGGTCCAGTGGATAGCACTGCTGTAACTACCATTTGGTTTTCAAATTGGGGCACTTTCTGCACAGAGTTAGCACTCATTGTGTTCATATGGACATTCTACAGTGCTTGTATTTTCCTCTCACAGCTCAAATACATGCCAGTAAATGAAATGGTGATACACTTAATTGCCCCTACTTGTGTGCACAGTGTGATCCTGTGTGTGTGTGTGTGTGTGTGTGTGTGTGTGTGTGTGTGTGTGTGTGTGTGTGTGTGTGTGTGTGTGCGTGTGTGTGCGTGTGTGTGCGTGTGTGTGCGTGTGTGTGTGTGTGTGTGTGTGTGTGTGTGTGTGTGTGTGTGCACACGTGCATGTGTGTGTCTGTGTGTTTCTGTCTGTGCTGCTTGCTGGGATATGCTATGGCTCCCCTTTGACACCACATAATGTAAAGTGGATATCATAGAATGAATGAATGCTATGATATTTAATGAGAATTATGAAGATATCCAATTCCTGAGCTTCATAATCGTGATTTTCTTATATTACTATATTTTTTCAACTAACTAGGATGTGGTTTAACTTGGCAATTTAAATTTACTGTTCCTGAACTTATTACTTTACCATACACAAAATCACTACTAATGCAATATCTGTTCTTCTGTATCTGATCATCTCTTTTCTCCATTCGTTGACTAACCAGATAATTATAATATTTAAATAAGGTAGCTGTGAAATCTGTTTTTATGAGGTTCTAACTAGTTAAAGATTCATACATTTTTTAAAAAAAAAATTTCATCAGATTCAACCTTCTTTTGGTTATACATGCTCAGCTTTATCTCAATTTTATGAGGATGACAGGGTGGTATTCAGTCTAAATAGAAAAAATAGAATACAGCAGATTGGCATAGTGGAAGTGTGCTGGGCCCATAACCCAGAGGTCAATAGATCAAAGCCACCCCCTGCTGTCAAAAGGGTCAAATCTTATGCCGCCAGTTCTCAAAGAAGCCTAATATATATTAAGAGATGTATGAAGTCTGTGTATTAGCTGTGGCAAATCTGCCTTTACTTTATGCTGTTGGGAATACTCTTAATATCTGGAAAGATTAGACTAGGTGGTTTACTTAGGACTTGTGATATGTACAACACCTTGCTATTACAATCAAAATCAATTATAAGAGATGTGTGAATAGGACCAAAGGGGGTCCCTAGCACCAACATTTAAAAAGTGTCCCCTTTTGGGGGCCTTTTTCCTAATTATTTTTGGTTGTCCATAACTTTGGAGATAAACGTTGAGAAGGACTGAGAAGGGATTCAGTTGAATAGCTATTTCCATGATATCACTTATGCATTTTGAACTGATGTCAGACTTAAAGTACATTCAGAATATAACTTAACACCTTATTTGTTAACAAAGTGTTATTATTTGATGGAAACTAATAGTGAATTTAATGGGGGTAGTAAAGAGGTTAAATATTTAGGGGTTACTCTAAGCTGCAATTGTAAAGAAATAGCAACAACAAATTATAAACATACTTTAAAGCAATATTAAAATAATAATAAATAAATGAAGTAAGCTGTTCATTTCTATGGAAGACATCCTGTTTTTAATTAAAATAGTTATTTTACCTAAAATATATATTATACAGTCAATGTATTTAGCTTGTCCTAAAGAACACATTAAATAATTTAGGGATTTTTGTTTAAAGTTCTTAAGCACCCCAACTGACCTAGAATAGTTTGGTACATCATGTAAGACAATGGAAAGATGGTGGAATAGGGTTTCCTAAGCAAGAAAGGAATGTTATAGTTTCAGGGATTAAAACAGTAGCCTTATTTTTTGGCAGAAGACTGAGGAGAAAAGCTCTAAATTATTACAAAACATTTTAAGAGCAATAATTTTACAATATTCAAAAATAAAACAAAAACATCTGCAGTTTAAATAATTATAACAAGTTAGACATATTATAAAAACATTGGTTAATAATCAATACAAAGTATATGACAATCATTTAATATTTAGAGACATTTTAGACAGTTTGTAGAGAAATTAAAGTAAGTCTAATAAAATAGGAATTGCAATATCAAGTTAGGGAAAGCAACCGTATGGCACATTTACAGATAAGAAGAGAATTAGATAGCAGCAAGGAAGCAAATGAAGAAGGGAGAGTAAGGAAGTATAAGAAATGAAAAGATAGCTGTTCACATTTAGGGATATAGTTTATTGTGCCTGCTAAAGAAATATTTTTTTAAAAACATCAATAATCCAACAGATTCTACTTAAACAATATATTAAAAATATTTAGACATTGTATACAGTATGCTGTTTCACAGTACTCCTATACCATTTACACTAGAATGTACAGACACTCTGAACTTTTAAACATTTCTAAGATTAAAAATAGGGATATGTATTTTTAAAGTCAAATGTTACAAGTACTTAACTCTGACAATTTAACTCTGTTTAATGGATAAATATGATTGGGAATTGGGAAACTGTCTTACAGTACAAATCTATAAACAGGTATTAATCTGTAAAATTCACCTAACGCCAGAAATAATTAAAAAAAGAATGGAGAGCTTATTTATTCAAAATATTTCAAATAATTAAGACCTTTTAATTTTGTATCAAAGATAACTATTGGGATGATACTCCCCAGATGACTGGCTTAACTTTAAATACAACAGATAAACAATATTTGAATGCCTTCAAAATTGCATCATCTTTATTTCAAATAACACATAGAATTGAAATTACAAACAAAAAGAAATGCACTGGTTCTTGGAGTTATAAAACCTTAATAAAAGGAGGTTGGGGGCACATGGTTTATGACTACAAAGTTGTACTAACAAAAAATAATCAATGTTTCCTGTAAGCAATATAACCTGATAAATTCAAATTAACTAAAAATGTGGTGTTATTTAATGCTCCAGTTGCTGGATTCAAACCCAAATATCAATTCCCACTTTTCTTGAGACTTTTCACAATAGCAAAGAAGAACTGGAAAATAATATGTTTTCATTCACAGAATTCATAAAAAAAATCTACTATTAAGATGAAATCAAAATAATACATACATACATATATATATATATATATATATATATATATATATATATATATATATACATATCATATAAAAAGAACACTGAGCTGCCTAAACCAAGCAACTGCAGGAATGTAGTTAGTTTATATCTCCTCTTTAACTCCCTTGCAATCTATGGGCTTATTATAGTTTTTATTCTTTCACTATGCAGTTTAGTTTTAACAGAAAATGATACATTTCCTGTAGTAGAACCACTATAAAGCATTGCTATGATCAGTTCAGTGCTTTTTTTCCCAGACGGCAGAAGTGAGCAGACTTTCCAGAGTATACAGAAGTTTTAAGCATAAACTTTAGAAATAAAAGATGGGTCTCTTTATCTCAGTAATTAATACATATTCTAGACAGAGTTACATTCCAAAGGATCCTGAGAAAACAGCACAGATTTTACTGCAAAATCTAGAAATCCTCAGGAAAATTCATTGGATAATATGCCCTCTTCATTTCTAAAAATGCAATGAGTGCTTCTCTAAATGTTTAGCTCTTTCTTAGCTATTAAAGGATTTTTCAACCCCCTCTTCTATTACATCTCTGCTATGAACTGCCTTTTTGAAAGGATTAACTTTTATGCTCCTGCAGTCACTTAGGGATCTCAAGCCATTCCTAATCAAGTCAAGACTTACGAAGCTAGGCTCCAACTCCTGTCTGGCCATGACCTATGTAATGATGGGTATAGCTGCCTTATGTTTCTCTAACTGTACTTCAATTTTAGCTTTTAATCTTCAGTCTGCATTATTATATTATGGCTTGGTTTTCTTTGAATGCATCTTAGTTTCTTTTTTAAAATTTATACATGTTTTTGCTTTCTTAATTGCAAAGGTGTAATGCGCTTTTAATAAATATTGTATTGTTGGTGTTCATTTGTGTTTTATACTTCAGCAACAAGAGTTATAATTCTGTGTTTATGATTAGTGCCAAGGGTTATGGAGTCTCACTGATCATCCATTACCGCTGAGGAAGTAGAGGCTTGCCCAGCTCCTGGACTTACCAAGCTAATGATGGTAGCCCTCAGTGCTAGTGTGCGTGTGTGTGTGTGTGTGTGTGTGTGTGTGTGTGTGTGTGTGTGTGTGTGTGTGTGTGTGTGTGTGTAAGACAAAGACACTGGAACATAGATATTATATAATACCTTTTATTGGAAAATTGCTTTTGCGATTACTTGAGAATTCGAGCTGACATGAGGCCTTCACCCGGAGTTATTAAGTTACTGATGTTAAATACAACACTTCTACTTGTGCCTAGAAATGGAAGTATATAATTTAGCTCCAATTGGCTAAAAAAGAAATTCTGAAAAATGTTAGTGTGGAAAAAAATCCAGCTCAGACTACAGAGATTGACACCGTGTGTATGTGTGTGTGTGTGTGTGTGTGTGTGTGTGTGTGTGTGTGTGTGTGTGTGTGCACGAGTGTGCACCTGTGTGCGCATATATATGTGTGTGTGTGTGTGTGTGTGTGTGTGTGTGTGTGTGTGTGTGTGTGTGTGTGTGTGTGTGTGTGTGTGAGTGTGTGTGTGTGTGTGTGTGTGTGTGTGTGTATGTGTGTGTGTGAGTGTATGTGTGTGTGTGTGTGTGTGTGTGTGTGTGTGTGTGTGTGTGCGAGTGTGCACCTGTGTGTATATATGTGTGTGTGTGTGTGTGTGTGTGTGTGTGTGTGTGTGTGTGTGTGTGAGTGTATGTGTGTGTGTGTGTGTGTGTGTGTGTGTGTGTGTGTGTGTGTGTGTGTGTGTGTGTGTGTGTGTGTGTGTGTGTGTGTGTGTGTGTGTGTGTGTGTGTGTGTGTGTGTGAGAGAGAGAGAGACAGAGAGAGTGAAAGTGATAGAGAGAGATACTGAGTGACTGAAACTGTAGAACAGGGTCACAACATGCTATGAAAATCAAAGTTGGCTTGTTATGTTACATTTAGTAGAAATGATAACACTCAGAGACTACTCTAAAATTTAATGAGACTAAATCTCAAAACAATAGTTGTGTAGGGAGAGTAATTAAATCCAGAGAAAGAAGACAAGAAATTATAATTTGTAAGATGTTATTCTGCCCAAACATGCAATCTTTGTGAGATAGATGTTTTGTTTAGCAGAAAATATGAATTAGCAATAATGTCTAGCTCATGATGATGAGAAAGGCATGGATTACCAAGAGAATAAGATACAGGGTTAGAATCTATGGATATTTTATGCAGGTAATCCACTACACAGGGTAGGGTTTAGTTAAATAAGAGAAAGGGGGAAAGAGGACGAGAGAAGAAAATAGTGCTGTATTGGCAGCCTAAGGTACTGAAGAACAGCAGAATTGGATAAAATTATGTTACACTCTTAAAACTGTTTGAATATTACGGCCTTACTTATTGTTAGGTTTATGGATACCACTGGTCTAACCAGAATGTTCCTTTATGTGAAATATCTATTCTATTCTCATAAATAAAGCACAGGTGTTAGACCCAAGTAATTTTAATGATTACTGTTAATATTATATGTGAAAGCAGTCAGGCATGCATTATAGGCCCATGCGGTGAGGGGTGAAGTTAAGGGCTAAACCAGAAAAGCCTTGACAGATACAAAGCAAAAGTAAAGGTGAAAAAAGTTCTCACCATGTATAAAATGAGTGGGCTGGCAGCACTGGAGAATCAAAGCAAAACTTATCACACAAACCAACTTCCCACACAATCCTAACATTCCATTTAGCATTTTTCTGAGTTTTTCAGTGTCAAGAATAGTGTACTCATTGACTTCAGTGGTCTTAATTCACTAAGTTTTTAAGTAGAAGTTGATCTAGCTTGCATTGTTTTTTTTTATGAAGTAGGTTTCATAGGTTCAGATGTTTATAGATTTTATAGGTAACATGTTACCAACTATTCTTCAAGCCTACACATGGAGACAGTCATGCAAACTAATTTTCTGTATAGGCAGTTCTATGTTGGCTTGCTTCTTTCTTTCTTTTCCATGTCCTGAAGATTTACTGATACCTACAAACTCCTTTACTATTGTGTCTCTCTCTTTGTATTGCTTTTTTTATTTTACAACTTTAAATACTACATAGTCTAAAATTAACTGTTTGCATTTGCACTAGCATAGTTGTTCATGTGCAAACTCAAGGAGTGCCATTTCTATTGATTGTTTTTCACAATGTACTGGTCCTAAGGGGCTTGAACATGCTCCATCCAATGCATTGTTTTTTTGAGTCAGTAGTCCACTCCATGTGCTCGCCCGGCAACACTTACCCTCACTATTCTTGGTTTCATTCTGTTATCCTACCCTCCCCTCAATTCTTGACCACCACCACATCATCTTCATTTATACTTCCACTAATCTCTCTTCCTTCTGCATCAGATGTCTACTCCTTCCTATCTCCACTATCCAATCACTATCAACACTATTTCACTTAAGCTCCTCCTTCACTCATCATAATATGGGTCTACTTTGACCCATCGAATTAACATTTCAGTGAAACTCAGTTTCATTAGTCTGGTTTCACGTAAGTGCATTTTTCTTGGAAATGCACTTTCATGAAACTACAGTTCACTGAGGTTGTTGTTGGAGATCGCAGTACTGTGTGGATAAGGGAATTTTCCCTTTCCCCCACTGTAGTGTTATCTTGGAATTGGTATATGTTAGTAGTGGGGGTGTGGGGGGCACAGCCCCCCACATGAGGGCTGCAGGGGGGCTTGACCCCTGCAAGATTTAGTGTAGTATATATTTTTTTGTTTTTTATTTATTCAGTGAACTGTAGTTTTGCAAAAGTGCATTAACAGAGAAATGCACTTTCGCAAAACTGGACCAGCGAAACTGAGTTTCACTGAAACGTCAATTCGATGGGTCAAAGTAGATCCCATAATGCACCTGTTTCACCATCCTATACTTTAATAACTTTAACTCTTTGTAGGTCAACAGTAATTAACACCTTAGCCTTATCACCACACTAGATTTTTCTCTCCCTTTCAATGATTCTTCTATCATCGATGTCTAGTTTTATCACTTGCATTCCTCTCTTCACATACTAAAGCAAATAAGACTTCACCTTGTCCATAGTTTCAACTATCACACCCTAACATACCAGCAAGTAGCAAAATGTAACTATTTTTCAAATATGCTCCTACTTTGCTCATCTTTTTCAGCACTTCTACTGCTATCTTACATTATATCATATTTGTCCCAGTTCTGTCAACCTATCTTTCTCCCATCCTTACCTATATAACATATCACTGTACCAATATAGCAACCATAATAATTGCACCAAACGTATTTAATATAACATCGCAGATAATATGTATAAGCACAGGCTTCTCAGTTTCTGACCTTACCCATGCAAATCAAAATTCCACCTAAATACCAATATTACAAAATTCCCAACTCTATACAAATACTCAGAAGACATTATCACATTTGGTGATGTACACACTAATCCAGACCCATATATTGCACCAACACCACCTACACATGATACCCCATCACTTCACTACTATCCTCAAATATATAAAAATTGCTTCTATAAAAATCTGTAGTATATTAAACGGAATACAGGAATTTCACTCCTGGATCACTCAGTATTTAACAAATATAAAAACAGTAGTGAAACATGGCTCAAACCTAATATAAAAGATACTAAAATTCTTCCCCCAGGTTAGACTATCCTTCACTCTGATAGAATATGCAACAAAAAAAGTGGAGGAGTAGCTATCATCTTTTCTAACTGTATCATTCTCTCTTTTTATCCACTGGCTATTAGTCTACCAAAATTTCACAATATAGAACTTCTAATTTCTTATTTCAAAGTCATCAGCCACAAACAACTATACATAGTTGCTCCCTACACCCCTCCAGGAAACAACATACCTATACTTGAGGACATGCTACACTGGATATCCACTAACATACTTTATGACACTATTATTCTTGTAGACATTAACATAGACTTGCAGAACCTTGTAGATGACTACCTCCCTGATAGTATTAATTTATATGGATTTACTCAACTTTTAATGTCCTTTACTTGCTACAACAAGAATACCAATACCAGGTCCACCCTAAACTGGGTCCTGGTCTCAAACTCTAATCTCTACTCCTCACCAGGATCCT
The DNA here is from genome assembly GCF_019279795.1 of Protopterus annectens. Lineage (NCBI taxonomy): Eukaryota > Metazoa > Chordata > Ceratodontiformes > Protopteridae > Protopterus > Protopterus annectens. The sequence continues at coordinate 595,422,514 of NC_056734.1, read as the reverse complement.
TTCCTGATTCCTTCAGTGACCGTCATCCCACCTGTGTCTACAGAATGCCCATCATACAAAATAACAGCAGTATAAGGAATCCTGCAACATTACTAGTTTGACTCAAAGTACTTTAACTATATTCTTAACTCCCTTAACTGGTCTTTCCTCCACACATTACTGCTACATGAATAAAGCCATTCTTGGATTCAGCACATTCTTTTTGAACACTCTAAATAGCCAAGCCTGTTTAAGGAGAAGAGCCAAAACCAAACAAATGCCCTTGTCATCCCAACCTAGCAGAATTTTAATAAAAAAAGAGATAAAGCCTGAAGAAAATGTAAATAAAAAAATCCTAGCACATCTAGAAAACTATAAACATCTGTGAAACGTAGCCAAAAAAAAAAAAACAGGTCAACATTGACAGAAAACAGTATTACTTGCATCTCAACTTAAAACATAATACTAAGAACATTCTAGTATTCTGTAAATAAAATGTAATATCCTGGCACACTTAATAATCCAATACCTTGCCCAGACCTCTCTTCCATAGATACTGCTGCCAGATTCAACTCCCACTTCATAGTCTCATTAACTACTTTTGTTCGCTGTTCTTTACCATCCCAATCAAGCTCAATATGGCCCTTCTTTCTCCCTACAGCCTGCTTCAATGTCCTACATAAAACATCTATTAAGCCAACTTAAGCCTTGATCCACCACTATCAACAACTTACTTTCATAATACCTGAATCTAGCCTCCCCCACAATTACCTGCTCAATATCTGTTCTAATCAATTGTTACATTCAAGAATCATATGCTCCTTCGTATGAAAAAAATCATATATCATACCATTACATGAAGGAGGTACCTCTACTGAAATAGCAAACTGTAGAGCTATTGCCTTACTATCCTTTCTCTCTAAAACATTAGAAGAATACATCCACAAACAACTGTTACAATACTTACTTCATGAAAACCTGTTCACTCTGACCCAACATGGCCTTTGACCAACACATAGTACAACTGTCCTTACATCCTCTCTAAAGCATTTGGCACAATCTCCCATCCCAAACTACTGTAAAAAATGTCTGCCTTATGTCTATCAAACTCTACTCTTAACTGGTATACTAGCTATCTGTTTAATTATTGCCAGTCTGGTCATGTCTGCTTTCTCTCCTTTCCTTCCACTGAACACTGGGGTCCCACAAGGCTACATCATTGCCCCCTTCTCTTTAATATACTTATTAACAATCTTCCCACATCTTTCCAGTATGCTTCTCTTACATAATATGCAGTTGATGCCACTCTCATTTGCTCAACAGGCAGTCTCCCTTATCTACAAACCATTATGCAAGATACCATCAAAAATTGTTTAGCTGACAATCAACTACTTCTCAAACCTCACACCAAAAGACAAATGTTATTATTCTTTCTTAAGCCCCTAGCACTTCATTATCAAATAGAGCCATTTCAGAAGTTGCTTTTTCTCATGCCAAACTACTAGGCATAATAATAATTGGGATCAACTAAAGTGTATCCTACTTATTCAGAATTTCATTAGAAAAGCACACTAAAAACTTGGAATGCTTTATCGATGAAATACATTTTTCACCAGTCCTTCCAGAGCTACACTTGCTAGCTCCAACCCAATCTGCAAGCCAATATAACAAAAAAGCTACAACTATATTATAATAAAAGGGTTAGGTTTGCAGCAAATCAGCCAAACAGTTCCCACCATTGAATTGTTCTCATATCCTCTAACTATTTCAAGCTAACTCTCTATCGCAAATATATCCAACATCTTGGGCACACAAAATGATATGCGATCCCTTAGCTTGTCCTGCCCTTGTTAGCTCTTCTCTTACTCGCTACCTACCTAACCACCCCCTTTGCTCTTCTGACAAACAACTCCTTATAATTTATAAATGCAAAAAGTTCTTGAATCACTGTCTGTACTCCAAAGCTTGGAACAATACCCCACTGGACAGTAGACTGATATCTAGCACTCACTTGTTTTAAACACTCACTAAAATACTTTAACACCCAATCCTGGTTGTGTACTTCCATCATACCAGGCTGAAACATCATCTTTTCCTATCTTCTGGTCATCCTCTCCACTTTTTCTTTCTCTGTAACCCTTCTTCTCTCCTCCTCTCATCTTCATATCATACTTGCCTTCTTCTGTACTGTCCACTATCTCCTCCATCTCTTTTAGATAATGACTCATCTGCAAAGCCTAAATGTAGCTCTCTTCTATAAAAAAGCCAGCTCTGAAATTGTAAAAGTTGAAGAAACACAATAATGTTAACCAGATAGTTTAAAGAAAATTGTAAATACTTATAAGCAAACAGTAATGCCCAACATGGTTGTGTGTTACTGTGTTAATAATGGCCACCCATGGGTGGTATGAGGCCCAGCTCCACAGGGGAGGGCCTCTAAACCCCTGGAAGAGCATTATTTACACAGTAACACACACCTTGGGAAGGCATTATTGCACTTAGAAAATGGGCTGTATGTAAACTTGCTGTAGTATATGTAAGTGGTATTGCAAGAAGTATTTTACATCAAAAATATGTTTTCAAAAAAATATCCAGATATTTACTTAATTATTTTTTGGGGGTCCCTTAGTCCTAAAATGTGTGGCTTGTTGCCATTCATTGGGGATTGCAGTCACTACATAATGATAAACATTCAAGTTTCCAGACTTTATTTACTACTGCAAATGCATGCTAAAACAAATCCTGTTATTCAAGCAACTTTGTAATTTTATAAGCGCAATATTTATCTGTTCTTAAATGTGAGCCTTCGTGCACCCTTTATTTTAGGCTTTGTTCAGATTTCTTGAGCTAAGAGGTAGATAGGTACTCAAACCTCTAAAATGGTGCTGCCACTGATTGATCTTAGCCCCCCCACCCCAACAGAAACACAGTTGTGGTTCAGAAAATGCATGCTAACACAAGTCCTGTTATTCAAGCAAGTTAGCAATTTTATAAGAGTAATATCTATTCTTATTTTTGAAACTTTGTGCCCCCTCTATTTTAGACTGTATCCAGACACTTTGAGCAAAGAGATCAAGAGGTATGCAAACCACTTAAATGCTTCTGCTGCCACGGTTGATCACTGTCATGCTTCACACACATACATACATACACATGTGTACACACACACACACACACACACACACACACACACACACACACACACACACACACACACACTTTTGCTCTCATTCATGCAAGCTAGCACCCACATAGTTACACACACAGACAGAATCATAACACACACGAACACACTTTTCTTTCTTTTTTATGTTTCATTTACTTTTACACTCACTAAATAGCAAAACCGCTGCTTAGCGAATGTAAAATAATGGTTCAATCAATCTGTCTCTCACTCTCATGTATGCATGCACTCACACACACACAGACATAAAGATGCACACACACACAAACACTTTTCTGTTTTTTTTTTTTTTTTTTTTTATACTCACTGAACAGCAAACGCACAGCTTAGTGAGTGTAAAACAATGGCGGCCGTTAACTTTCTTTTAGTCTAAGCTCCATGCCAGCTTAATATGCTCCCAGGAAGTGGCAGAATACGATGAAGCACTTTTGATCTAGTCTGTGACTAGACTTCCTCAAATCTGAGGAAGTCTAGTCACAGACTAGACGAAAAGTGCTTCATCATATTGTGCATTTATTTTATTAAAGTCCAGTGGTCTTTGTTTGGATTCCCGCTTTTTGTTTTACTTTGTGTTCATCTGTTTGTCATGCCTTTTGCTTTGTGATGAAGTGGCAGACTCACTTTTCAGAGGGCATTATTTGTATATTAACACCCTGCTGGAGTACGTTCATTCTCCAATCAGGGTGCCGAGGTACTGGTCGCCAATTCTCTATATGCAAATATTGTACTATTGTTTCTCTTGCCATTACTGCACATGTATTAAATGTCCTGTTACAGGAGTTTTTCTTCCTGGATCTCCACTGAAAATGGGTTCTATGCCCAATCTGTATTTCCTGGTAAGCAAGTATCAAATAAAATAAATAAATTCATCTCAAAAGTTCTTCACAGTTATTTTTTAAGTTACTACCATTCTTACATAATTCTCAAGCTATTTTTCCACTGTCCATCAGAAATGAAGAGTACGATGTACCCAAAAACTGATACATTGTGTTGAACGATGCCTGATACAAACTTCTTCATGTTTTTCTTTTTTAAGCTTCACTGATACCTTAATTTTACATTTGTAACTGTGTGCCTCATAAAAGGGAATAATGTATATTGGGGTCAAAGTGTATTATATATTTTATAGAAGAAGAGTGAGGTATTTTTTAATGAATACTTTTCTTCCAAGTTGTAGTAACTACAAAGTTAGACTGTAAAAGTAAAGTGAGTAATATATAGTGGATGCTCATTCTGTAGGTATGTAGGTGTGTAGATAAATGTAATATAAGGATGTTATGGACATTCATGGAAAGATCTTTTCTGCTTGTGAGATCTGAGAGTTTGGTTACAACCTCTTGCATCTCCTTTATCTTGATTTCTTGACTTTTAGTGAACTTCTGTCTTTATATCAGTGCTGCTTTGTGCAGTGATTGACATCATTTAGCTTATCTTTTAATTTTCATAAATAAAAAGTACTACCTATGCTTACTACTGCAAAATTGTTAAATGTTTTGCAAAAATAGAAGTAAACAAAAACAAATGGCCATTAAATGTACAACAGCAGGGAACCTAAAACTCAAAGTTGCAAACTTAAACAAGAAAACAAGTTCAAGAGCCATATTAGGGAGTTTTACCTTTCTATGAGGTCTATTTGCTGGAATTCCATTTCTTTCAATGAGAACTACTAAACTATATGAATTCTGGAAATTATTACTTCATCTGGTTGCACTGCAAGATGTCAGTTGTGTGACTTTGTATCCTCCAGTTTAGATTAATTCGTTTTCTATCTGGTGTGAAACTATAGAGTCATAAATAAGAAAGGGGAAGACAAAGTCCCACAATCAACAATCTTTAAAATTGATGTCAACTATAACTTTAGCAGACATACATTTGCACGGTTTTATTCGTTCAGCTTGATGTTTTTGGGTTAACATATTCCTGTTTCATAATAGATTGAATGCATTGATTTTCTTTATGTACAAGATATATATGATCTTTTCCAGCAGTGACCAAAAGAAAAAAGCACAAATGTAGTATGATATAACACAACACTTCAAAAAAACAACTAAAATTATTATACATCTAGCTTCAAACAGTATGAAATATATACATTTTTAACACAAAATGAGTGAAATAACAGGAAAAAAAGGATAAAACACATAAAAAATGAAATAGTAATATTAATGTTGCATTAGTTTAAGCAATCAGTGAATATACACTGTCTGTTTTTCAGAAAAGTTAAAGAAACTATGTCAAACTAATTAGATCAAAACTACCTGCAAATGTATTATTCCATGAGTAGGTTTTCTTGGACTTCATTCTTGCCTTCTTTTCAATTCAGACAAGTCTGCTGTGTTTTGCAAGCGAACAAGACAATCAGTTTACTGCTGATTCAGTACTATAAAAATTGACTGACATATCATATGATAAATATTTCCTAATAATCCTATTAATTGTCAGCCATATCCCAGAATCTTATTATAAACGAATAGTAGAAGAAATAAAACAAAACACTCCAGTAAGACGTACTAGGCAAAAGCAATTCTTCACTCCAGCTGTTTATGCTGGTTTTCTTTCATATCATCAGAACCAGATGTGTTATAAAGTTGGATGTCTATAAGTTAGCAATTTACATGTCCAAGAACATGTCAAAATATATGCAGCTAAAAAGGTTTCATTTGGTGAAACAGTTAAAAACCCTTGGCAAATGTCCTCACCTCTATCCCGTGAAACTGCTTCATAAATTTATTAAACAGATCTTGGATGTTGGCTAATATCACATTTAAAAATAGAATATCTTCCTAGAAAAGTAGAACACTGCACTGAATGCAGGAATAATTTGTTCTTATTGATGTAGCAGTAACAATAAGTATAACATTACAAAAACATTAGATTGTAACTATTCCTCACTCATGCATATCAGTTTGGGCATTGTTCACCAGCAGTTAACAGTTATCCAGACTGGGTCTGCAACATTCTTCTTTATCTTCTAATGTGGCTAGTGATTATTATTTTTTCTGAGTTTCTGTCTAGCATCATTTCAGTAGAACAAGCATAATACTGTTAATAATCGAGCATACCAACCCGGTTTACAGTAAAAACTATAGTGACATCAAGAAGGGATCTGAAACTTTTGGACTTTATTACTCCTACTGCTATAGTGTTTTTGTCAATTACTTGCAGATATGACTTTCTGAAAATGAGCACTCTGGTGGAAAACTTAACATGGAAAATCATAGCACAGAATATAATTAACTGAAAAAAGAAGTTATGTATTCACCATAGCGTTCCATCTGTGTTGTCTATTTTCATTCTTCTTCAATGAATGGGTTCACATTCCAGCCTCAGATCTGACTTGGCCACCTTCCACAGATTCTAAGATCTGACACTTGATCTCCTCCCTTACCCATAATGTCCCTGACCACTGCAATACCTCAGATTGAGTTTCCTGCTATTATAAGTAATATTATCAGAAAATGCAATAACAATGCTATGACAAAAACTGATAGCCGAAAGATCAGTAGCTCAAACAGAAACGATGGTTCCTATCAATAATTCTGTTAGGTCTTTCCCAAAGACATGAACAGGGGGAAGTAGGAAGTGAAGTTGAGGAAGAATGAAAATGGACAACACAAATGGAACGTTATGGTGAGTATAGAACTTCTTTATCTGATGTCATCATTTTTCATTTGTTCCTCAATGAATGGGTCAGAGTCCCCAGCTACAGTAACCTTGGGTGGTCTTCATGGAAGGATGTTCCAGAGAATCGGGGAATCAAAAACAGCTCTTTTTCTTGAAATGATGTCCAGTTTGTAATGAGCAATGAAATTATGTGTATTAGACCATGTGGCAGCTGCACAAATATCATCAGTGGGTGCTGTAGCCCAAAAAGCAGCTGATGTAGACACACTGACGTGGTTGAATAAATCTTTGGTTGTCTTAGTAAAGTTACTCTTCTCAAGGAATAAACATAGGAGATGCAATCAGTTATCCATTTAGCCAGTGTAGTTTTTGAAACTGGTTTTCCCATTCCTCTTGTTAGTGAAGGAGAGAAATAATTGATCAATTTTCCTAAATTCCTTGGTTCTGTGAAGGTAAAAACAAATTTGTTTGTGTACATCTAGAAGAAAACTGGCAAATTTATTACTCAATTGATTCTGGTTTCAGAGGAAACTTTTGGTAAAAAGGAAGGGTCTGTGCATAAAGTAACTCTGACTTTGTAGAAAACCAAAAACAGTGGTTTGGAATATAGTGCTTGGAGTTTAGATACTCATCTTGCAGAAGTTATAGCCACCAGGAAGACAGTTTTCCAGGAAATAAACTTTAGGTCTGCTTTAGCTGATGGTTCAAAGGGAGAATTTACTAGAGTTTGCAAAACCAAAGTGAGGTCCAAAGGTGGAGTAGGGTCCTTTATTGGAGGTCTAAGTAAAAAGATACCCTTAAGAAAAGCCTTACATAATTTAGATGATGCTAAACGAGAAGCATTATCTTATGTGATAGCTGGAGATGGCTGCTAACTGAACTTTAATAGTAGAAAAACTTGCCCTGCCTTGAAAAACTGAGGCAAGGAAATCTAGAATAGCAGAAAGTGAAATGGTAAAAAGATCTAACTCTCTCATGAGCCCAAAAAGAAAACTTTTTCAATTTACTTTTGTAAATCTTACTCGTCTAAAGTTTATGAGATGAGACTAGGATTTTTCAGTCTGGGGAGGAAAGCCTGCAATGTCTAGCCATCATTGGAATTGGACAAACCATGCAGTCAACTTGAGGCCTGCAATGTTCAGGTAAATCTACCCTTACTGGTGAGATAGGAGGTCTGGACTGGGATCCAGCATCCAAAGAGGATGTGTTAGGTGAGACCAAAGAATGTGGAACCACGCCTGAAGAGGCCAGAAGGGATCAGTGAGGATTACTGTGCTCTTCCACCAAAGTGCTTTCTAAAGAAACCTGGGGATGAGAGGTAGGGGAGGATAAGCATAAAGTGAGAACGGAGGGCCAAACATGGACTAGAGCATCTCTCAGTGACTGTCCCTGAGGTGGGATAAGAGCAAAGAACCTGCTGCATTTGTTGTTGAGGAGAGATGCAAATAGGTCACAACAAGGTTGACCTAATTTGTGGAAGATCATGTTCACCACTAATTGGTTGAGAGACCAATCATGAGGCGTGAGGATGGTCTTTCTGAGTTTGTCTGCTAGAATGTTGGCTTTCCCTGGTATGTTTTCACTACAAGTGGTTGGATGAGATCACACATTGCAATATTCTTATTCCTTCTCAACAAAGGGGGTAGCATCTGGTTCCCCCTTTATGTTGATGTACCAGACTACTGACATGCTGTCCATTTGTACAGTAGTAGTCCCTAGAGGGAAAAAAGCTCTCAAAGACCTGCAATGCTAGAAGCACTGCTCTCACCTCTAGAATACTGATATGCAAATTGCCATCTTGTTGGAACAATGTGTCTTGAACAGTCTGTCCCAAGTAATGCCCCTCACCCCAACTGGGAGGCATCCATAGTGAAGGTGAAGTTTGGGGAAGGAAAGATAAATGGACGCCCTTTACCAATCTTCTCAGAGTGAATCCACTAAAGAAGAGACTTTCTGCAAGCCTGAGACAGTTTTATAGGATGTCTTAAAGGGTGTTAATGAAAGGACCATTGCACTGCTCAGGTCCGTTGAAGAATTCTCATTTGGAGACAAGCACTGGGAATTAAATTGTTTGCAGCAGCCATTGACCCTAGAGCTCTGAGGATCAGTTTTGCTGAGGGAGAAGGTAGAGAAAGAATCTGTCTGACATGTGTCTTCAATATAAGAACTCTGTTTTGAGGCAGAAGAGCTATAAAATTGACTGTGTCTAAAAGAGCCCCTATAAACTCCAAGACGTATACTTATTGCAATTGCAATTTGTCCATATTGATAGTGATTCCCAATGAGTGAGATAACTGAAGCAAATAGTCTATGGCTCTTATGAGCAGATGCCTGGTCAGTGTGGTGAGGAGCCAGTTGTCTTAGTAAGGAAACATTCTGAATCCGAGCAGTCTTAGGTAAGCTGCTACTGCTACCATGCATTTGGTGAACACCCTGTTGGCTGTGGTGAGACCAAAGGGCAAGGATCCAAACTGATAATGACTGGCTCACAGTCAGAAGTGTAGATACCTTTGACAGTGCCTGTTCATTTTGATGTGATAGTATGTATCTTGAAGATCGATTAAGCACATCCAGTCATCCTTCTGTAAGAAAGGAAGAATGGACTGGACCATGACCATCTGGAATTTGGAATTCTTTACAAACTAATTTAGATAACTGAGATCCAAGATAGGTCTCGGGTCCCCTGTCTTTTTTGGCACTGAAAAGAACCTTGAGTAAATTCCAGATCCTGGTTTGGGGGGACCTCTTGGATGACTCTTTTGTCTAGCAAATTTCAGATCTCTTGAGCTGCTAGCTCCCTGTGATTGGTTGGAACATCAGGGAGACTTTTCCACTTTTCTACAGGAATTTGCAAAAAGGGAATGGAATATCCTCTTGATATGATCATTTGCACCCAAGAGTCTTTTGTTATGGCTATACGGACTTTTTGGTCCAAGGATAAGCAGCCCACAACTGCCTCCAGTGAGGGAGAGTTGGTCAACCTTTCAGAAGTGCTGGAAGGATCTGTCCGAGAGGGAATCTTGAGATCCTTGGTTCTGCAGACCACCTCTGCCATATGGATGACATCTGCCATTGTTGTTGTTTCCCCTTCTGCCTCAGGGGAAAAATCCCATGTGTGATTCCTGGAAAGGACCTTGAGATTTTTGGAATCACATCTTCTTCCCACTGCATTGATTCCTAGGAAAGTTCTCTGCAGGGTAGAAAAGAGGATTCCAATGGCAGACAAGGTATTTCTCTCCTGTTCACTGTGGTAGAGAGTCTCTTTAATGGTTGGCCCAAACATAGAAGATACATCAAAAGGAGCATTGATGAATGAAGCCTTGAAGGGCTTCATAAAATCGCACAACCACATCCAGGCATGTCTCCCTATGGCTATGCCTGAACTGGCCACCCTTGAGATACCATCAGCTGCATGCAAGATTAACCTCATGGATGTATTTGTAAAGATTGTAGAGACATGCCCGGATGTGGATGTGTGATTTTGTGAAGCCCTTCAAGGTTTGAGTCAGATGAAATGAATACATACATAATCAGTGCCACACAGGAATGTATCTTCTCTCAGCTCATTCTTGTAAGAATATACTGTGCAATACATTGCAGTTTAGCTCGTTCCAGTCAGAATACAGTGTGCAATGCATTGTAGCTCAGCTCATTCTGGTCAGAATACAATGTGTAATGCATTGCAGTTCAGCTCATTCCAGTCAGAATACAGTGTGCAATGCATTGCAGCTCAGCTCATTCTGGTCAGAATACAGTGTGCAATGCATTGCAGTTCAGCTAATTTCTGTCAGAATACAGTTGCAATGCATTGCAATCTACTGCCCATATCTCTCAAACTCTTAGCTCAAGAAACATTAGAAAACTAAAAAAATAATGGGAGTCAAAGGACAAGAATCAGAAACTGCCATGAGTCGAGAAGATACATTCCTTTGAGTGTGCCCTTATATAGGTACCTAGAAAGCAGCCAGAACAGACTTTCAATTTACATGCTTTTTCCAAATACTATTAAGTTTGAAACTCAAACGTTTGCCATTATTTACAGTGCTCATTTGTTTGCCAGGAAAAAAAAAACAGAATAATTATAACAAACTGAGGCAAAATCAGAGTTTTTCTAAATAAACACAAACAGTTGAGAGCATCTGTGCCTCCTAGAGATGCAAATACACGCGCACACACACACACACACACACACACACACACGTATGTCTATCAATTACAGCCACTGGTTACTGTAGTTGTCCACTTCAGAAATATGAATGGGTTCAAATGAATGAACAAATTTATAACTGCCACACATGAATGTATTTTCTGAGCTAACTGCTATCAGAATACAGTATGCAATTGACTGTAACCCCCCCCCCGACATCTCTTCACCTCTGAGTACAAGAATCAAGGGAAATAAATGGGGATAAATGACCAAAATCTGGGACAAATGACTACCCTTATACATTTAGAAAACTCCTAGGATAATAAGCTTTACACAAAGCTTTTTTTTTCTGAATGCTGCTAAGTCTAAAACTCAAATGTCTGCCATTACTTATTAACTGCAGTTCTCACTTATTTATCAAAACAAAATTTTACAAGCAACATATCAAAATATCAGATGATGTCAGACACTTTCTACAAATCAGGTTCAGCTGAGAACAGCTACACAATCTGCATATACATGAATAGAAACACACACACACACACACACACACACACACACACACACACACACACACACACGCACACACATGCACACACACCCACACACACACACACACACACACACACACACACACACACACACACACACACATGCATGCGCGCACCCCCCCCCCCCACACACACACACACACACACAACTTAACCATCGTACATCTTTTTTAAATGGTGCACGTAGTGTTTGTAAAAAAAAAAAAAAACAATCAATAATCTCTGTGTGGGCTTAGTCATAGCTGGCTTTAAGCAACAGCAAACCCTGCGGTTGCTGGGGCCCCCCTGTTCCTGAGGGCCCCCAGTTACAGTAAGTTATCTTATCTTGATATTTTGTAACGTCTGTTAAACTAACAAGGTAAGCACTAGAGAGATCCACAGCCCACAGTGACTGATCTCAGTGCCAGCCTTGGATTTTAAAAAGAAATAATGCTTCCAAATCTTCAGGAATGGCTTTCTCTTTTAGGGAGTTTTATAAATACTGGCAGAACACCAAATACTATATCAACATCTTTGCTAAAGAATTTAGTGTAATGCCAAAAATAATAGCAGAATAAAGGCTCAAAATCAGGAGCAAGCTTTAAATATTAATGTAACTCACTTAAAATGTTACTAGAATAACACTTATTGCAGCAATATGCATTTTTTTGGACAATAAGAAATATAAAACTCTGGTGTCTGGATTTATTGACAGTACATGATCCTGAATGATTTATCAGAAAATAAAACTTTTTACAAAGGACAGAGCAAAACTATGAGCAAAATCAGGGAAAGTCTATGAAATCAGAGACAGTAACGTATGCATTAGTCCTCAATGAGGTAAATAAAAGTGACTTACCTCTGCTTATGTTTGATGACTGTTAAACAGTAGGCACTGATCTGGTGTGGTTGTACCAGTGTTGCACAATGTATTTTTATTTGCTGCAATAAGTACAAAACTAGTATTGCTGTGGCTTATTTGTGTGTGTGCGTGTGTGTGTGTGCGTGTGTGTGTGTGCGTGTGTGTGTGTGTGTGTGTGTGTGTGTGTGTGTGTGTGTGTGTGTGTGTGTGTGTGTGTGTATCTGTGTGTGTGTAAAAAATATCAATGATTTTTATCTGTGCACCCACTCAGTAATGTTATGTCACATACATTATTCTTCTGTGTATCAGTAAAAATACAGCTAACAAGCAATTATATTTTAAAAGTAATGCAAAAATATATCACAGAACATTCAGGCACACAGATCTTCTAGGAGTCTGGTGGACTCACTCCCTAGACTGTATTAATGGATTCAGGGGACTTTTTACAAAGGACAGAGCAAAACTATGAGCAAAATCAGGGAAAGTCTATGAAATCAGAGACAGTAACATGTATGCATTAGTCCTCAATGAGGTAAATAAAAGTGACTTACCTCTGCTGATGTTTGATGACTGTTAAACAGTAGGCACTGATCTGGTGTGGTTGTACCAGTGTTGCACAATGTATTTTTATTTGCTGCAATAAATACAAAACTAGTATTGCTGTGGCTTATGTGTGTGTGTGTGTGTGTGAGTGTGTGTGTGTGTGTGTGTGTGTGTGTGTGTGTGTGTGTGTGTGTGTGTGTGTGTGTGTGTAAAACATATCAATGATTTTTATCTGTGCACCCACTCAGTAATGTTATGTCACATACATTATTCTTCTGTGTATCAGTAAAAAATACAGCTAACAAGCAATTATATTTTAAAAGTAATGCAAAAATATATCATAGAACATTCAGACACACAGATCTTCTATGAGTCTGGTGGACTCACTCCCTAGACTGTATTAATGGATTCAGGGGACTCCCTTAATCATCTTTGACTGTGAAGGAGCCCCACAAAAGGTGTTGCTGGTTGGGGAAAATTAGAAGAAAAAAATTGTATTAATTCCTGATTATGCTCTTTGACCTTAACAGGGCTATGATATGACACTGTTAGAGATATAGGTGATAATGACCTCTGCTCTAAACTGCATCAATTCTAAAACCAGCCTGCTTAAATGTGTATGTACAGAAAGCTGCTATAGGTTATGGGGGGCTGGAAATTGTGTGATTATTACTTTAATTTTCATTACAGTCAAACCTTTGAGGTGTGTACAGGAGGACAGTGTGGTCATTGTTTCTTTTACTTATCTCAGAGAAGACAGAGTATACAAAGAAGGTTACTATAGCTTATATAGGGACAGTGTACTGTCTAGGAGAAACTAAGTAGAATGCAGTACTGTAATCATTATTTTTTCACTTTTTTCACAATCACACACTAGACAGGTGGCTGCCTTTGATGGTTGGGATGAGTAGTGAGGAGGCATTCTATGTATATGCATGTCAGCAGACACATGACATACATGGCAGTGGTGATTTGAATATCTGCTTTCATCCTAATCTAACAATGTAACTACATAGTCAGTGACTGTCTTTTTGGGAAGGTTAGGGAGGCAAGCAGTATTCACAGATAGAATTCAATTAGAAAAAATGGGGTATGAGAAAACTACATTTTCTTGGCAAACTATGATCCTTAATATTGTTCTTGTCTCAGTTTGTGCTCTACTTAAATATTTCATTACTAAAAATTGGATCAACCCCTCAGCAATTTCATGGGAAAGCGTTAAGGATATGGCAATAAAATATATATCAGCGCACAAAATGTGCATGAATAGCAACAAGAAAAATAATTATTTTAAAAAATATTGAGAAAGCCTCTTTGATCTAATCCGGAAAAAGTAAAATCCAGCAAAAATTTTTTTTTTGTGCATTTGCATTCAAAGCTGGATCCTTTTTGTACTAGGTACGGTCCAAACTTATTTGATAATGTAAACATTACACTTTACTAATTGTCGTAAGACATTTTATTTGGAGAGGTCCTCTGACATCCATGTTATAAATATATTGTAAATATGGTGTAAATAGGTTTTTAGGACATGTATAGTGTAGTTTAGGTTGTGTACCCCCAAAATAGTTAACAGTTTATACTTTATATAATAGAATATTACCTGATTAAATGTATCCTCATCCTGGGAAGCCTGATTCATGTTTGTATTATGTTTTTCTGGGGCACCTTAGTGAATGTTTTACCTGATCAGGTGTAAGGTACTTGTTACAATAACTGCTTGTTTATAAATCAAAACTTGTTGTTAACTGTTTGTATTAATTTAGAATGTACTTTACTTTCTTTTTCTTGGACTGATGTACCTTACAAGTTCCTTATCTTGTATTTATTTTCAATTTTTTGTAAAAGTTTGAAAACTAAGAAAATTATTAAAAAAAAAAAAACTACCTGTGTATGCCTACAACAACAACTGGCTTGTTAGTTTACGATGAGCTACTATTTTCTCAGCTTTGAACACCAAGCCTTGGGTACAGCTTATGTCTCCCTTGAAGGAATAAAAAAATAAGACTGAAGTTCTTTTCTTCCTCATGATTTTTGTTTAGCCCACAAGTGGACTCAAAGGCTAAGGAAAATGCTCTAAAATGCATCGCCCTATGGCTTCTTGGGCTATTTCTTAGTTATTACCATGTTGTCTTGGTCAGGAAAGGTGTATTGAAAGGATGCAAGGAAAACTAAAACTGAACAAAATGTCTTTCCTTAATCATAATTTCTGTTCGATATATCATTGGATGAAAAGGTTGTGTAAAAAGAAAAATAAAAACTTTAAAATACAATTCACAGCATATAGAAATTATAGCTTATTGAAAAAGCTGAAGAGTAAAATGTGACAAAAGGAAGAAAAAATAATGTGCATGGTATGGGGAACCCAAGATGGGGATAAACAGTGTAGAGAACTGGAGAGTATGTGTGGGGGGGGGGGGTGAAACAGTAGGCAGTGCCTTGGGGCTATTTCACCTAAGTCCAGACCTGTACATAGAGTTGTTGTAATACTTCATTGTTGCAATTAAATGCCAATAACTGTGAATGCCCCTTTGTGTGATGGGCCAACATAGTGTTGTACACAGGCCTGATGTAATGTAAGAGCACTGTAACTACATGTCAGTCTGTGCCTACTATTCCTAAAAGTTTGCAGCATAAACTAAAACATTGCTTAGGAGGATTAGCAGTGACAGACTGATACTTAGACTAGAAGCACCTAGGGTGCCCCAACTCAACATTTGTTGGCGGCCCCCAAAATGCTAACTCTGGCCCTGGGCTTAGTGCAAAGCCTACATGGAGTTTACATGTTAACACAATGAGCAGCAGCACTAATTGCATATGCATGCCATGCATCGTGCTTACGTGGATGCAAGTGAGGTTTCATGGCCAGCAACAGTGTTGCCAGACAGGAAATCATGTAAACCAGTACAGACACATTAAGACTGGCAAACAAGTTTACTTAAGAGCAAGCTTGTAGAGATTGTGTGGACAGCCACAGTGACTACCAGGATGTAATTGAAGGCAATGAATACATTTATAACACATTGTAGGAAAGTGTAGTCAGTGCAAAGTATAGTACAGACATGTTTTAGACATACTGAAATAAACATTTTGTTAGTGATCATAGACTGCATTATAGTCTGGGGAATGGCATGTATTGAAAAGAGCCATACACATGAATGGTAGGAATAAGGAAAGGTTAAGAGGACAAGTGAAACATGGTAATGTACACCAGATAAGGGTCTGACAATGTATGTATGTATACCCAAAGATAAAACAGTTGCACCATGAACAAAAATCACATATGTACATCATACAGTACATACTGCTGTTTACACCTCCTGTTTGTGTATATTGATATCATCATACAGTTATACGACTGACACACAAGGTCATATATAAATGGAGAGGATTGTTTGTGATATAACCACCCTGACATGATCACTGGAGAGGACATTTATCAAGAATGGTATATACAAAAGGGGTATGTGCATATTGTGAAGATGAGCAAAAAGAGTTGCTTGAATATGAATGTAATGTCAGCATAGGTCTCAACCAATCAGGACACATATCAACAGACTCATGACAACAGTAGACAGAAGCACACACATTCATAGACAATATCAGAATAATATCACCATTAATTGTGTCATTGACATAAAATATGTGAGTGTGAGTTATTGCATAGGTTCATAGGTTCATAGGACAATACTAGGCTATTGGCCTGGAGGCCTTTATAAGCCTAGCCAAGAATTTCTCCCCATGTTCCCACAAAGTCAGCACCTGTTTCCCCTGTCCAGCAGGGATACAAGTAGGATCCCAGGGGTGCATTTTCTGTTTTCCATCCAGTCATCCAGATTCCTTTTAAAGAGGGCTAGTGAACTACTCTGCTTGACATGGAGAGGGAGTCTATTCCACAGATGGGGAGTCTTTGGGACACAAATCTATCCCATCAACAAGTTCTATTAATGCCACAGACCAGGTAGAGGCCTTGTATGTGGGCTGCCCAAGTGGAGTTTGGCTTACGGATATGCAGCAACTCCATCAAGGCTGGGTCTGAGACGGTCTTGTATGCCAGACACAGGTCACTTCTGAATAGGTGATTGAGACCCTGGATTTTCCTGGAGTAGAACCTCCATGGTCTCTCCACCTGCTGCATGTGCTTGGCAAGGTACATGCCGAAGGGGGCATTGTACTCGATAATGGGTCTGATAAGGGAGGAGTACAGGAATATTATGACCTCCTTGTTCCTGGTCAAAATACCTTTACTTATGAGGTGGGCCACGTAGAAAGCCTTCTGTACAACAGAGGCAACGTGGTGGCCAAAAGTCAGGTTGCTATCAACCTGGCTGCCCAATTCCCTTATGACATTGCATGATAGTACATTGTTATTAATGTGATAATTAGTGGAGACACCATGTTCCCCAAAAGGAATAATGATTCATTTCTTGGCATTCAATTTGAGGCTATGCTTCTGGCACCACTCATTAATTTGGGTAAGGCCCTCTTGGAGGGTGTTCACATCACTAGGGGAATTTAAGGTAGCACCCAGCTTGCATTTATCGGCAAACATGGTCAGCCGCAGACCAATGGTTTTGGCTTGCACCTCAGAAAAGTATATCCCAAACAATAGAGGCCCCAAGACCGTTCCTTGGGGTATGCCACTCATTACGGGTCTACTACTAGAGGTGGCTTCCCCTATTTTGACTGAGTGGGTTCTATCCATGAGCTAGTTCGCTACCCATCTGGTAACATATGGGTTGGTGCCTAGCTGGGAGAGTTTATCTATTAAGCCCAAGTGGAGAATAGTGTTGAAGACTTTGGCTAGGTCAAGGTAAGCGGTGTGCACTGTCTTCCCCTCATCCATGGCTTTAGTGACTGTCTCAAAGAAGCTGGTCAAGTTTAACAGGCATGATCTCTGTTTGACAAATCCAAACTATGTGGGGTCAAGTGTTTAGAGTTTGCCAATGTCTTTGTTTATAAGGTCCATGATAATGCATTCCAGGGCCTTACAGATCAGGCTAGTTAGGTTGATGGGCCTATAATTGCCTGGGTCGGTGGATGCTCCACCTTTATGTAAAGGAATGACAGTGGCCATCCTTCATTTGGGTGGGACAAAGCCAGTGTTCAGGCTTTGATTGAATAGGGTACCTAATAGTGTTGAGAGCTCATGGCTAAGTTCATATAGGGATGTTGTCAGTTCCCATGGAGGCTGTATTTTTTTACCTTTGAGAGGACATTAAAGACCTGTTCCCTGGTGATGAGTGGAGGGGGCAGCTGTTGGGGATGTACTGATTTACTGTTGGGGGAGACAGGGGGTGAAGTTTTTACTGAACTTGTCTGACAGCAGGTTGGCTATATCTCCAGCAATTTGTGTATGTGGTGTTTTTCAACATCAGCTCAGAGCAGATTTAGGTGTTACCTTTGAGCTTGCAGACATATGTGAATAAGACCTTGTGATTGTCCTTAGTGGATGTGGCCAATTTGGACTCAAAGTTAGCCTTAGAGGATTTCACCAATGACCTTACTTGCTTGTTCAGACAAAGAAGAGATTGCTTCCAACTTGGCACCTGCTCCTTCTTGGTCCCGAACAACAATATTTCCTTTTATTATAGTTTGTTTATTGCTGCTGTCCACCAGACAGGTTTACTCTTCCTTGAGGAAGATGATTTGGTCCTGTCAGGGATTGCTGAGCCAGTGCAGCTATGTAGGTGCGCATATAGTTTTTTGGTGTAGGCTTGGACATTAGTGCTAGTTCCAACTGAAGGGACTGTGGCTGTGAAGCTGCTTATACCTGCTCTCAGGAGGTTGTAGTCAGCTTTGGAAAAGTTTTTTTGTTTGACCTTGGCGGGGGGGGGGGGGGCAGGGGAGATGGTAACTTCGAAAGTGATCGCTTTATGGTTGGATCTTACCAAGGAGGATGACATTGTAGGGGTGCTACCATGGCTACCCATGTTGTTTAATACCAGGTCCAGGATATTTTTACCTCTTGAAGAAGGTGTCAACCAGCTGATTCAATGCATTGGCACTGATGCAGTTGAGGAATCTCAGGGTGTTCATGTTTGGGCTAGAATAGGTCTGCCACTCTATGGTGGGGTAGTTAAAAATCATCCAGGATTTCAGTATTTCATGTTTGTCTAGTGAATCCCTGTAATAAACCTACCAACATACTGAAACATGCAAAAGAAAATATGAATATGTTACTGATCAATGCTAAGAGCCTAAACAACAAACTCTACTGCCTAGAAGCCCTTCTCACCCTGGAAGACATTGGCATCTGTGTAGTGACTAAGACATGGTTTAAAATAGCAGAGAACACTCTGGCTGTGCAAGGCTATAATGCATTGCACGTTTCAACCAGCTACTGTACAGGAGAGGAAAAAAGGTGGAAGCATCTCATTCTACATCCAGAAGAGACTCACATAAAGGCTGGTAAAACAGCATGATGCTCTAGAGATTCTTCATGTCTAAATAACCATCAGAAAGGTCCCATACCATATATTACCTAGCTATAGAACTCCCTCTATGATAAAACAAAGCCACAATTCATCTCTACAGGAACTAGAATTACTCAGTGTTAAACCCAATGCAATTTTCTTAGATGATCTAAACTATCAGACTGGGAAACCTACACTACCACTAGTGCACAAGCACAGAGATTCCTGGACTTTGTCAAAACAAATACCCTGGAATAATTAATCAGAGTACCTACTGTTGTAATAACATCTTGAAGTTTGTCCTTACGAATTTGGGAGCATCTTGCACCATCCCTTGCATATCATCACTTGGTATTTGGACCACAAGGCAGTCTTCTTTGAAATAAAATTAAAACCAGAGATCCCGTCTATCTTTAGAAATTTCTTTCAAACAAACTACTTACTCCTGAGGGATATATTGGCAAGCTTAAAATCCCCACAGAACTCCATTAACTCTACTGAATCTAGAGAAATGTACACCACCAAATTGTTCCAGCATGTAACAGCTGCACTGAGGCAGCTGTACCCCATAAGTAGAAGTGCAAGGCAAACCTCAGAAGCAAACCCAAAGGGTGGAACTATAATATTAACAAGCTTTATAATAAAAGGAAAATAATTTTGACCAAAAGTAAGAAGAGTAATTCCCAGAATGTTAGAGTCCATGTCACTGAAATAAACAAACAACTCAGGAGCTTAATAAAATCCAACAAAGCCAAGTCTGAGGCTAAAATAGCTATCCAAGCCAAAGACAATCACAAGGCACATTTCAGTTATGTTCATAACCCCAGGAGCACAGCACAGCAATGCACTAAGCTGATTGTGAAAGATGTTACCTGCACTGAGGCTAAAGATATAGTAAACCTACTGGTCATTAAATTTACCTCTAACTTTACCCTCCTCTCTCTCCAAAGTCTGTCCATCAAAACATACCTGAAACTGGCTCACCTCCAGTTATCACACAAGACTAAGTCCTAAAAGTGCTATCAAAAGCTAACATGCTGCATCAGTGGGTCCTGACAATATCCCTGGATGCATCTTAAATGGCATGAAGTGTGATTTAGCCACACCCTTAACAACACACTGCTTAGTCTCAGCCTCTATACAGGTTTTGTACCAAGTGAATGGAGAACAGCTGTAGTCGGTCCCCTACATAAGAGAGGACCTTTCACAGACCCATAGGTCTAGCCAGCCTCATATGCAAAGCCATGGAAAGACTTATCATGGAATTAATCAGTCAGGATATAGGGAACCTTCAAACAATGGACCATCTCTGTTTGGATTTGTCAAGGGCAGGGCATGCTTATTCAGCCTGGTGATTTTTTTTTGAAAAGGTCACAAAACTAATGGATGAAGGCAAAATGGAACAAACCACATACGTCAACCTGGCTAAAGCTTTTGACACAATTCCCCACTCAAGCTTAGTAGAAAAGCTAAACAAACTGGGAATACACCCCTGTGTCACCTGCTGGATTGCCAACTGACTCACACTTCAGATGCAGATAATCAAAACAGTTGAAGTTACCTCCACAAAGAGACCATTCATCAGTGGAGTCCCCAAGGGTTCTGTACTGTGGCTTCTCCTGTTTGGCATCTACTTTTCTGAAATAAAGACCAATACCAAAGGGCTCTGGCTGATGTTTGCAGATGACAGCAAGCTAGGAGCAGTCA
Source organism: Protopterus annectens (assembly GCF_019279795.1). NCBI lineage: Eukaryota > Metazoa > Chordata > Ceratodontiformes > Protopteridae > Protopterus > Protopterus annectens. The sequence continues at coordinate 595,401,522 of NC_056734.1, read as the reverse complement.
GTGAATCTCAAAATTATTTAGCTCTCAAATGACTCACAAATAAATAACTGGTGCCAAAATCATGGACTGAAATTAAATGCCAAAAATGCATTATTGTATTTTTTGAGAAATCATCTACCCCAGAGAACTACCACATTGACAATACATCCCTAAGAGTTGACCCAGTTGTTTGGGATTTGGGAACTTATGTGAACAGTAACCTAAATTTTGATCAACATGTGTCTATTGTTGTAAGAAAGTTTTTCTATACTGCACAGCTTATAAACAAAGGGGTTGTGTCTAGCTTTAGGGATGTCAATGTTCCCCTTTATTCAGCCCTCATTAGGTCAGTCATTGAATATAAAGCCCTTTTTGGCATGTATCTCTCCAGACACACGCAACAACTGAAATGCCCAGAGAGAAATCTTACTAAACGTATACAAGGATTAAACAACATATCCTACATGGACTGACTCAAAGCCATGTCACTATACACGGTATCCTACAGACTACTAAGAGATGACCTGTGTCTGGCATACAAGGCATCCTCTGACCCATTACTGATGGATTTACTGCACATGAGCAAGTCAAATGACATTAGAAATACTCAGTCTAGGGATTTAAACCTCTTCTGAAACATCAGCAGAATAGTTCTGAGGAACAGCTATATCTCACAGAGGATACTGCTGCTGTGGAACAGACTCGCAATCCACATAAAACAAAATTCATCCTTGTCAATATTAAAGCACAACTTGCACCTATGGATGGGAAACAGAAAATTTACCCCAGGACTTCCCCCTGTGCTACTAATGCACAGAGGCAACTCCTAAATTCTTTATCCCATGCATGGGTTCCTTCAAATTATTTATATGATCCCTGTTATTCTTATTAAGAGTAATATGTAATTATCGACAATGGGATGGATAAGGGCCATCTATACCCAAATGGGATAGGTTATTTTTGAGTATGGAAAAGGAAAGTGTCTATGTTTAAAATGGCTCACCAGGGCAGCTAGCTCAGTTCTTACCTATGAACCTATGAACCTAATGTATTTAAATCAGTAGGCTGCTTTGTCATTAATGACTATGGGTTTTCTGTACTTGCAACTATATTTATGCCTTTTCACATTTCGTGCTTTCATGTCTGATCCTTCATCTTACATTTTTTTTTTCTGTTTTTTTTTTTTTTTGGCACATTCATTTGCTACCCGACTTTTGTCTACTTCTGGTTTGATTTCCATTCCCACTTGACACCGATATGCTTCTGCTAAATTAAGCAGGAAAGTCATCTTAGACTTGTTTTCCTCATGTTTTAAAACTTTCACCATATTTGGATCTTGTGAGGTCAACAGATATGTATGCAGTCCTATAATTGCAGATCTATATATGTAATCAATTTTTGGAGGCCAGTACCTCCTTAACAATTGGGAATATATAACGTTGGTATACACTGATTTTTACAACTCATTTGATAAGGGTGAAGCATTTTTCTTGTTTTTCTGTCCAACTGATCCAATATCTTTTGGGACCAGTCAGTCACCCTAAAACTGCAATTTAGAACAGGAAGAACAAATTGCATTACAGCTTGGACTTTGGTCCTAGATGTCAGGGCTGTTTTCAATATTAATTTTAGACTTCCTTACTAAGTGTTATTTGCATTTGTTCATGTTTAACTGTCAATACTTCATCAATTCCCCAGCTCAAGTTCCTTTAGATCACATTTCTGTCCCAGACTAATATTTTCTTGGTGCTGCAACTTTCCTGCTTTAAAGTTTGCTTTTGAAAAATTATGAAGATCAAAAGACATTCTTATATAATCTGAGAAGTTTTGAGCACTTGCTATTTTGCTTTTAGATCCTCTTCTGATGTTCTATACAGTTTTACATCATCCACAAAAAGAAGATGAAACGTCTTTACATTTTGTTGTTTTCTGGGAGCCAAATTGGAACCATGACCTAATTTGTTAAGTAGATAGCTTGATGGATAACGGGCAAGACAAAAGAGCAACTGTGACAAAGATCCACCCTGGAATATCCCCTTTTGGATTTTTATCCCTGGGATAATAATTTTCCCTTTAGTGGTTTGACACTGTTCCATGGTCACTGTAATGTAATGGATCAATGTAGTATGTATCTTACACATCTGTAAGCACTCCATTTCCATGAATATGAGATGCTGTCAAATGCTTTTTGTAGTCTATCCATGTCATACTTAGATTCTTGCCCTATGTACAATTCACCATTATGACTTTATTTAGCAACAAATGATCCATTGTTTAATGTGACTTTCTTTTATTACCTTTTTGTTCTATTGCTATGAATGAGTTTTCTTCTAATGACTATAAACTCTATTGACATCAATTCCAATATATAGTTTATAAATCATTGGAAAGCAAGTTACTGGTCTTTAGTTTTTAGGATAGCTGGTAGGTTCACTCACAAGGAAGAGTATCATTTTTCTTGTTGTTAACCAAGTTGGTCTCTGTTTGGATGTGCATATAAATAGCTCTTACTCAGGGCTAAATCTTTGTGTAAAGATGTTAATACCTTTAGCCAGATGTTAGGTACAGCATCTGAGCTTGGAGTTTTCCAGTTAGAAACTTTTCTTAATTTTGTTTCAGTTTCTCTGGCCATTACTTCATTCCATTTATTATCCTGTATACTTGAACTTCTTACTGTTTCTTTTACTTCTATCAATTCAGTACCTTTGTTATGTTCCACATGGTCTTCACAGATAATTCTCTAAAATGTGTCTATTTTTTCTTTTTGGTGATATTTCTATTCCTTTTGTCTTTGTTCTCAATTCTTTATAAATTGTTTTGGGTCTTCAATGAATTGCTTATTTTGTACTTTCCCTTTATATTTATCTGCACATCTTCTAAGTTTTTCTGCCTGTGCTGATATACTTAGTTTATTATTTGCAATATTTTATGATAGCTCTTGGTCTGTTCTGATACTGCACATTGCTTTTGTCTTGCCTATCTTTCTTAGTATTTTTGTTGATCTGTTCCCTCTTTTGCACTCTTCTAATAGTGACACTAATTTTCTTCTTTGCTTTATAGTTTTCTCTATTTAGTACTTCCATGATGGCATTTGATTTCTTCCCTTTCCTTCCCCTATTGCCCTGTGTTTTTGTGGTAAGACTTTACAACACATACATTTCTGTGAATGCTTTTGATTACTGTGTTCATTTGTTTTGTTGGACTTCTAACATGTTGGGTCTTATTGACTTTCTGTATTTCTTTCATTGATCTTAATGTGGCTACCCATCTCTATCAAGTCAAGCAACTCTTCCCTTAGATCATTTTCTTCTAAACTAAGAGCACATTCTTTATTCTCCTTTTTCTATGAGCATTCTACAGAAAGTTCTAGAACATCCACCTGTGACATATTCTCTTCAGCTTCAACCTGTGTCATCTGGTGTTCTTTCATTGGGTAACTCAATGGCCTATCACTCTACAACATTGACTGTGTCAGAGTTTCCACCATTTCTTGCTCCTTCCCTTGCTATGCAACTCCAAATGAACGTTTGCACTGGTTTCCTACTGAAGAACTTCATATAGAAACTGATCAGATGCTATCTGTTCCTCCAGTTTTTCCTTAATTTTGGGATTTGTTGTTTTATCATGCTGTGATGTAACCAAAGTTGGATTTTCTACACTAAATCCTTTACTTCGCAGGTAATCCATAATTTCAGTTTCTATTTCTTTAACTTCTCCCCTACTAATCCTCTTGCCAAGGATAACCATAAGGCATACTTTAACTCCCTTTGTTTTTTTTTCTATCGTAAAAATTTCCATATCTGGATGCCTTTGCCTGTATGTCTCTTCAAATATATTTGGTGATGGGTTTTTTTGTATTGATTAGTTTTGCTTTCTCATTTGCGTAAATGCTGCACAATGATAAATCTTTTTTTCTTTCCCATGTCCATATTTCATCTTCAGATGTCACCTTCTCCTCCTGTTTCTCCTTAGGTTGGGGATTCATTGTTCCATCATAGTGTGACATAACCTGTGTCAGACTTTCTACACTAAATCCTTCACTTCATAGGTATTGCATAACTTCAGCTTCTATTTATTTAACTTCTGCTTTACTAATCTTCTATTCTACCTTTCCCCTTTGTGCTATTATTTTTTGTATTGTGAAATTTTCCATATCTAGGTGCCTTTGCCTGTATATTTCTTCAAATATCTTTGGAGCTACTTTTTTGTATTGATTAGTTTGACTTTCTCCTTTGCATAAACATTGTACCATATCAGATCTCTCTTTCTTTCCCATGTCTATGTTTCTTTTTTATACTTTTCAAAAATAAATTATTAAAACAACTAAGAAATGATAAGAAAGTACAAATAATGAAACCGGATAAAGGGGGAGAGGTGGTCCTTATGGAGCAGTGGGACTACACAGCTAGGATGTTGGAAATTCTTAATACCAATACACGCTATTCAGTGGTATCCAAAAATGAAGTGAATATTTCTTATAGAAGGAATGACCTTATGCTAGATGACAATTTAATGCAGGGCCTTATTGATATTGAACTATACCAGTTTCTAAAGGTTTCTAACCTGGTTATTCCAGCCATCTTTGGCATTCCAAAGATATATAAGGGGATTGAAAATCTACCCCTGAGACCTATAGTTACATCCAGGGGTTCAAAAACACAACCAATGGTTGTTTTTGTTCATGAAAAGGTTAAGAAGTTCCACACAAAATATAATCATATCCTTATTGATTCTTGGGATTTTTTGAATAAAATTGGAAAAATCAGAATTTTCAGTGAACTCTATATTTCTGACCATTGATGTCAGAGATTTGTTTTCAGTCATTCCCCATGACATCGGAATGGATTGGTTTTAACAGATGATTACAGAATTTGGGTTTCTAATAGCTGATGAATATAGGTTAGTGCTGGAAAACATGGAAGCAGTTTTAAAGTACAATTATATATATTTTCAGGGAGATAGTTACCATCAACTACATGGGGTGGTAATGGGCTCCTCATGTGCACCTTTATATGCTAACATAGTCATGCTGTATTGGGAGCAACAGTTTGTGTTTAGATCCCACTTTTCACACCATATTCAGGAATATTATAGATTTTTGGATGACATCCTTATAGTGTGGGGGGGGAGTGAAGATTTGATACCAAAATTCATGAATTATTTGAACCATACTACAAACTTTTTGGAGTTTACCTATAATATTGATGCTGATGAGGCCCGTTATTTGGATGTAAAAATATCAAAAGATAAACAGAACAAAATGTACAAGTCTAGTATATTTGGAAAGAAATACTTCTCCAGCTCGTATTTACACTACAACAGTGATCATCCATCATTTTTTAAAAATAACATCATAAAAGGCCAGATGGTACGTATTGCCCAGATGACATTTGATAGGGATGAATTTTTGAAAGAAATGGATTTTGGCCATCAGTTATTTAGGGAAAGAGGGTACCCTGATATGGTTATTGACCCTATAAAAGAGAGTATTCTCCAGGGTTGGGGCAATATATATAAGCCACTCTTGAATAGTGGAATTATGCAAAGAACAAGGGAAGAGAGCACTAGACTTAGAAAAGAACAAAGTACTGTACAAAAAAAATCTGTATTTGATAGTGACATATCACAATAATACTGGATGGGTCAAAAGATGTATTAATACAGTATGGAATATGTTTAAGAGAATACCGTCTAATGTTGGAAGTTTTTCTAAACCCCTGAGAATGAGTTTTAGGAGGAACAAGAATCTCAAAGAAATGTATGAACAGAACAGGACAGAGATGCTCAATGGAACTAGCACTAGACTAGGTACATTCAAATGTGGGAGATGCAGACAATGCACACATATAGCTGGTAAAAAAGAATTATACATTCCTGGCATTAAATATTTGTTGAAAGCCAAGAAATATGCCAGTTGCTATACCAAGGGGCTAGTTTATCTTGCCTATTGTACAGTATGTTGGACATGCTTCTTAAGACAGAAGTGGTGAACTTCATGACACCCATACAGATGGACAATACAGTTACGACTACTGAATCCTACACATTTGTACTTTATAAGCACTTACATGAGTGCATGGATCGTGCTACCCCAAACAGAACCAAGACACTATCCTCCAAAAAAAGGAAGCCAATCTGCTGGTCCCCTGCCATAAACAAACTGTACAACAGAAGGAAGAAACTCTTGCAATAGAGAGTAAAATCCCATGAGTGGAGGAGATCCCTGGTCAGCCTCAGTAAGAAGCTGCGATCCCTGATAAAATCCTCCAAAGCTAGTTACGAAAACAAAATTGCCACTGATTCTAAAGACAACCACAAAGCATTCTATATGGCAACACTCAGATCTGCTCTGAGTTACAGCACAATGGCACTAAATATACAGACCCAACTGATATTGCCAACATCCTGGCAGATAGGTTCAGTGCTAACTTTACCCCCCTCTCACCCCCTAAAGAGCCCATCTCTATACCGATAGAATGCAAAGTTCCTATAATCACGGCTGTGCAGGTAAAAAACACACTCTCCAAAGCCAAGAACACAGTATCCATGGGACCAGACAACATCCCAGGCTGCGTTCTACACGAACTACAGAACGAACTGGCACCCCACCTAAGTACCATGTTCAATCATAGCCTCACCTCAGGCTTTGTGCCTGCTGAATGGTGCACAGCAACTGTTATCCCACTCCACAAGGGGGGAGCCACCATGGACCCCGGGAACTACTGCCCCATTAGCCTGACGATCCTGGTCTGCAAGGCCATGGAACGTATCATCATGGAACTTATAAACAAAGACATTGGTAATCTCCAAACTCTGGATCCCACCCAGTTCGGGTTTGTAAAAGGCAGATCATGTCTCCTAAACCTGATAGACTTCTTTGAAGCAGTCACCAAAGCCATAGACAAGGGTAAGGTGGTTCACACAGCCTATCTAGATCTTGCCAAGGCTTTCGACACCATTCCCCACTCTGGAATTATAGATAAACTAACTAAACTAGGTATAAATCCCTATGTCACAAGATGGGTTGCCAACTGGCTCACTGACAGAACCCACACTGTGAAAGTAGCAGACTCCAAATCCAGCTTTAGACCAGTGACAAGTGGAGTACCGCAGGGTTCAGTCCTGTGTCCTCCCCTGTTTGGTATCTACTTCTCTGAAGTACAGGCTAACACAGAAGGTCTTTGGCTAATGAAGTTCACAGATGACTGCAAACTAGGAGCCATTATCAAAACTCCTAATGATGTGGACATCCTACAAAAGGGCCTCACTGAGACAGATGCCTGGTGTCAAAGCCATGGCCTCAAGCTCAATGCCAAAAAGTGCATTGTCAGCCCCTTTGGTAAAAACTCTGTACCCATGAACTACAACATAGGTGGTAGTATACTTAACACTGAAAGTGTGATAAGAGACCTTGGGACACAGGTGGACAGTAGTCTCTCCTTTGATAATCACATCACCACAGTAGTCAGGAAATCCTTCTACGTGGCACACCTCATCACAAAAGGTTTCTCATCCAGAAAAAAAGAGGTCATCGTTCCCCTCTACTCATCACTCATTAGACCCATTATAGAGTATAATGCCCCTTTTGGTATGTACCTCACAAGACATCTAAAACAACTGGAAAGGCCGCAGAAATACCTCACAAAGAGGATTACCAGCCTCAAACAGATGCCTTACGCAGACCGTCTCAAAAAACTCCAGCTTTACTCCATCACATATCACCTACTCAGAGGCAATCTCTTCCTAACATACAAAGCTATGTCAAACCCAGAGCTGTTGGACATGCTCCACTTCAATCCCTCCGAGCTACACGCTCTAGGGACCTAAACCTTGTCACCACAATAAACAGAACATGCCGGAGGGATAGATTCCTGTCCCAGAGACTTCCCATACTCTGGAATAAACTACCTATCTATATCAAACAAAGCTCCTCATTAGCACTCTTCAAGAAAAATCTTGATGATTGGATGGGAAATAGGAAATTCACCTCGGGGATCACTTCTGTGGCTCTGCTCGACAGTGGCACAGGAAAATAATTTTCTTGGGTGGCAAAAGCCAGGGTACCTTTTTGGCTGGGCTTGTATAGGCCCCAGGGCCGATAGCCTAGTACCTACCTATGAACCTATGAACCTATACTATATAGGCAAGACGGAACGATGCCTCAGGCAACAAATATATGAACATATAAGGGATGTAAATAAGAAGACTGAATATAATGCATTATATAGGCACAAATTAGTATGCCACCAAGCGGAATTTAAGTTTTGGGTGCTGGAAGAAGTAACACCCAATGAGAGAGGGGGTGATTGGGAAACTAAACTAGAGTTTTGTGAGTTGATTTGGCAACTTAGATTAGATGCGGTACACCATCCAGGTCATAATGACCATTTATCCACCACCCCGATTCTCAAATTGAAATCAGCAGACCCAAAAAGGGCAGAGACAATCAAATGAGTTATTATTTATTTTATTTTTTATATTTTATATGTCATCAAATATTGTGTATGTATAATTATTATTTATTAAATGGATATATAATTATGTATTACATTATATATCAATATTCTTTAACACAAGGTTTTTATTGCAGCAAATTGTCTATATTTAAATTGATTTAATTATATATGTAGTATTTTTAGGAGTGTATATATATATATATATATATATATATATATATATATATATATATAGATATAGGAACATGAACTTTAAATAACAATGACTAATTAACTAGCTTTGTACAACAGCCAGTGAGCTGAGTTTCCTTGGAATGAGAGGTATATTTAAATGATTTTAAGTTTTTTGTATTGATTCTGATGAAGTCTCTGGTCATCAGATGAAAGCACTTAATCCTTGAATCGCACTATATATTTTGAATAAACCTATGAAGAGAATTGCTGTGAATTGGAAATTCTACTTTTTGAACCCAGTGTGGACAGCCTCTATTGGAAAACAGCCTAGTTTTGGTATTGTTTGTGACTATGTCCAGCTAGCCCACTTCCTTCCCAAATACAACATTCATAAAAATCCTGCCATAATGGATGGGCAGTTTCCTATAATTTCTCTTGCCAGCTTGATTGGGCATCTTGAAGCAATGTAGCAATTACTTCATGTATACTGACAACCATTTACTCCTAAAGCAAATGAATACCCTATGTGAGAAATGCAAATACTCTGTGGAACTGGAGTCAATTATGTCATGTAAAAACAAATTATACATCAAACTGGTTGTCAGCACACATGCTTCACCTCTCTCCTGCAAACCACACCTCTCACACAAAATAAGACCATGACACATAAACCCACATATGTGGAAGTACTCACTAAAAGCCTACCAAAAGAACAGAGAACTCCATAACGCACACCACCCACACTCACCCGTATGCATAAAGAAACCACTGCACATATCGACACACACATCCATGTCTCAACAAATAAGCCCCTAAAGCAAAACATATCAAATGACCTGGTGATAGACGACTCCATAATGAGACTCACAGATGTCCACCTCACCAGAGTGGGCAAGGAGAAGGCCATGGTCCGCTGCCTATCAGGTGCCAGGATCTGACAAATCATGCATGTACTCATATCACTCAACAACAAGTAGCTTTATGAATTTGGCATTGTCCATGTTGGAGTGAATGACTTGAGACATACCTCTCTGAACTATATGAAGAGAAACATGATATAATTCTCTGATTATGTGTCTCAGACAGGTATGTTCCTAACCCTAAGCAGTAGCCTACCCTCACCCAGGGTGATGCCACAATATAAAAAAAAATGATTTACTTCAACAATTGATTCAACTTCTTGTGTCAGTCCAGGGGGATCCAGTATCTGTCAGCCTGGGAAGATATGGTAGACAGACATTGCTGCTTTGCAAGAAATGGTCTGCACCTGGCTCCCTTAGGCTTTCTGATACTTTCAAAGGCCCCTGCCTCCCCCATAGTGCCTTTGTTAGGCAATGTCAAAACAATGTAACAAAATCTAATTGAGACAAACTCAGGGTCATGCTGCTTAATGCTAGCAGTTTAAACAAGATACTGCACTTCCTGGAAGCACTCCTTAACTTGGATGATGCTGACATCCATGCAGTTGCCAGACATGGTTCAAGGCTGCTGAGAGCACCCTGGCCATGCAAGGCTACAATGCCTTACACACATTCAGACCTCAAAATGAGCATGAAGGAACCAAAGGTGGAGGTGTATCCTTCTTCATTAAATCCAAATACACTTCAAGACTGGTCAAGCAGCATGACTCTCTCAAACTACACCATGGCCAATTAACTATTGGGAAATTACCATACCACATCATTGCTAGCTATAGCTCCCCCACCATGATCCAGGATAAGAACACCACCTACCTCGATTTACTGAAATCCCTTGCCATACAGCCCAACACCTTAGTCATGGGAGATGTCAGCTATCCTTCCATAGACTGGGGAACATACACGAGCAAAAACACGCTCACCCAGAAGGTCTGGAACAGATACTCTGCACCCCCACTAGGGGCTCTAATGTTCTGGATATAGTACTCACTAACACTGTACTTCCCCATGCGTGACGCCCTCCCTGGTTAGGTCAGACCACAATTCAGTCTCATTTGAAGTAACTACTGGAAGTGACACCCTCAAAGGAACAAAATTTATGAAAAACTTCATGAAAACTAACTGCAGCATACAAAGTGATGGTATCAAAACTTCATACTACCCACAATCACAGACACCAGTGATCACTATGAGAAGTGTACACAAATGCCCTGTTCAAATAGTTAAGTGACTGCATAAACTCTGCTGTACCTGACCAGATCAAAACCAGGTCTTCTCATACAAACAATCCACTGTAGTGGACTTCAAGTATAAACAGATTATATAACAAGAGGAAGAAACTGTTGTCCAAAAGCAAGAGGGATATCACTCTGCAGAGGAGGAGGTCCCTCCTAAGCCTAAACAGGATAATCAGAAATCTTGTAAAGTCTTCTAAAGCAAATTACAAAACAAAAATCGCATCCCTTGCCAGGGATAATCATAAGGCATTCGTTAACTGTCCAAAGTCTAAAAGGGAATGTCCAGCTATGTGCTGAATTGGTTATAGATGGGATCACCGATACTACACAGGAAGATATCACCAACCTGTTAGCTTACAGATTCAGTGCAAACCACCCCCCCATCCCTATCTATCATATCCAAGTGCATACCTGACATCAGTCCTCTGCCTAGTATCTCTACAGAACATGTCACCCCGTGCCAAAAACAGGCCAAAAACACAACCTCAGTGGGACCAGATTATATCCCAGGTTGTTTACTAAAAAATCTACTACAAGACCTAGTGGACCCGCTTGGTGTTCTTTTTAATCATAGCTTTTGAACTGGCTATGTTTCTGCAGAATGGAGAATGGAGAACAGCAACAGTAATCCCACTGCACAAAATGGGGCCATCAGCTGACCCTGGGAACTACAGACACATAAGACTAACCAGCCTCATCTGCAAGGACATGGGAAGAATTATCATGGACCTTATCAACAAGGACATAGGCAACCTCCAAACTCTGGACCCAACCCAGTTTGGCTTTGTTAAGGGTAAATCATGCTTATGAAACCTGGTAGATGTCTTTGAGAATAACAGCAAACACATGGACGAAGATAAGACACACAGCCTATCTAGACCTTGTTAAGGCTTTCAACACAATTCCCCACTCTGGCATCATTGAGAAACCCTCCCAGGTA